>NC_142284.1:1802500-2102500 GCF_965620075.1 Prunus avium | reverse complement strand
GCATGTTCCAATATGTATGTCATGATCTTTTGCTGTTAGAAAATCAGCTTCCTTGGTTTGTTCTCAGCCGTTTATATGACCTTATCCGGAAAAAACTACCCGGTGAGCATGAGCCCAAGTTCAGAGTAGTCCTGCTCTTCGCCTTCAGCGAAGTAAAATCGTTGGAACAATATTTGAAGCCCTATCGTGCACGTCACCACAGGGTTGATGACAAAAAAGTTTGCCACATACTTGATCTAATAAGAACTTGCATTGTTTTAGACTTCAATGAAGAGTCTGAAGAAGAGTTCGGATTGGATATTCCTCCAGCCACTGCTCTCTCAGAAGCAGGCGTCAAATTTAAAAAGGGCGACTCGGCTGATAATCTACTGAACATCAAATTTGAAAATGGGGTTTTAACAATTCCAGAACTAGCAATTGGAGAGTTGACCCAACCATTATTCAGGAACCTCATCGCCTTTGAGCAGTGCTATCATGGTCGTTCTCAACAAATAACATCTTACGCCTTTTTCATGGATAAACTCATCAGTTCCGATAAGGATATAAAGCTCCTTTCTGAGAAAAAAATCTTAGCTAACTGGCTCAACGTTGAAGATGGTTCTAAGTTCTTTAACAGCCTTTACATTGACACCACACTCAAAGATTTCCAGTATGCCAAACTCGGCGCTGAAGTGAATAAATATTACCAAGTTAAATGGAATAAGTATTTCGAACAATTGAGGCGCGACTACTTTAGTAGCCCATGGAAAATTATTGCTTTGACCGTAGGGATTCTCATTCTGCTTGTCACCTTAATGCAGTTCATCCTTAGTGTTCTGTCCTCAACACTTTTTACGGGTATAAGGGTCCATGAATTAAGTGCTGATATGTAGTTGTATGTATTGTTAAGAGTTTGTTTAATTAATAAGCTGAGAGAGTTGTTAAGAGTTTGTTTAATTAATAAGCTGATAGAGATGTTATAAACTTGTATATATATATATATATATATATATTGTAAGAGGAGAGATATATAATCTCGGAGCTAGAATTGTAAAGGTGGGGGGCCAAAGTAGAAAATACAAGTATATATATAAAACACCTAAGTATATACTTACATGTTTAGAGCTAAATATTTCTAATTGAGTCATGTCTAATTTGTTTTAGAGGAAATTTTAACTTAAATACTAAGTTGTTTATTACAAATTCTATATATTATATATAATAGACTAAATTATTGAAATACCCCCTGTAACTTAATTTCAGTCTCATCAGTTTCCCCCCTAAAACTCTAAGTGTCTCACTTTCTCCTATGAAACTCCATATAGTGTCTCACTTTGTATGGATTCCATCCGGCCTAAACAGAAGTCGTCAAACTTGCACACGTGCCTCCCATGTGCTATTTTTCTTGGTTCATTTGTCCATATAAGAATTTATGGGTATTAATTAACTCTGTAAAAATTGGTCCCAAATTGCAAACAATTGTGGACCCTAAAGACCTCCTTCAACAATTGAATTGAAGCAACGATGGAGGGTCGACAACGAAAGCATTGCCATTGTGGGAAGCACTGCCGAGTTCAGACCTCGTGGACAGATTCCAACCCAGGTCGGAGGTTTCTAGTCTGCCCACTGGTAACAACCACTTTAAAATTTGTAGATTTTTGCTTGTTTATGGTAGTTTTTGATGATATTATGGTGTTACAGGGAAGGAACAGAGGTTGTTGCTTCTTTGAGTGGTTTGATCCACAGATGTGTTCTCGTTCAAAGGATATAATACATGGGTTGCTGAAGAATAGGGGAAGACTGGAACATGATCTAGCCAAGCTTTGAGGAAGAGAGAAATTGTGTGGGGATTTCTGTTTCTTTCTTAGATAATGTTGATTTCCATGATGGTTGCTGGTTTAAGGGATAATCATCATTAGGTTTAGAGTTGACTATTTAATGTAGGTTTAGTAATCTTAATTGTAACAAAGGGGAGGAGGTAGGTTTGTAATCTGCAAGTGTTTTGGGAATGGTTGAGCACAATGGCATTTGTGTGTTATGTAATCTGGTGTTTTTTAGAACGGTTAATCCAATGGTATTTGAATATTGTCATACTTTTTGTTGTTGTTTAATGTTTCTCTGTAAAGTGGTCTTACTTTGTTTTTGTTTTTTTTTTTTGGGTATCAACTAACCATACTTTGAGATAGTGAGCAAACTAAACAAATAGGTAAATGAGTTCTGAAACTAAAAAATCACCACTGGCTCAATTTACTTGACAAATAAACTTGATGCCAACATAGGCTTAATTCATTAAGTACATTTCTACTGTGAACATCAGTTTACACATTCTAATTCGACAAGAAAAGACCACGTCCACATCAAAAACCCAAAAGGACATATAAAAAAACTTAAATCCACATTAACTACAGCCAATTGTACATCAAATCTATTTCAAAAGGCTTACAATTCCACATCAAGAACACGAAATGCCAAAATTATTAGTTCTTTCACATGAACAACAGTGATTGTTTTCTCCCTTTCCTTATCAAAACATAATTCCACATCAACTGTGTTGGCACTAAAACTGAACAGATAAAGATAGGTGCAACTTACAAGTGTTGTGGACGATCTAGGGATCGATTGAGTGTTCGATGCAGGCTCTTCCCGTCCCGGGATGCCGATCCTGAATCAAAGGAAGCCAAGACTCGTGAGGTCTATGGCACCGGTGAGGAACCAGCCTAAGACCCTCCGATACCGAAGTAAGTTTGTTTCTAAGAGTTTTTGCTACTGACAATGTATTTAGCATAAAAGTCAAGCTGAAAAGTCTTACCCTCCGTATTTTAGTGAATGAGCCTATTTATAGAAGGCATTTGGTATGCTCTTAGTACTTAATTTTGATGTGGAACTCATGGGAGGGCCTTACGAGGTTGACACGAGTCTTTGGATATTTCGGGCGGGGCCTTCGAGGTTTGTTCCGCAGAATCGGTAGGTGATACCGATTGTTCGCTGCCTTAGGCAACTGGGGGGTTTTACTAATCCACATGTCACTGTATGAGTGGAGGGTCAGATATGTTACAAACAAACTGCAATCAACACAATTGCAATCTTCTTCATGGACATCAAAATCACCACTGCCAAGGTTGCATAGTGGCCCTAACTTCCTTTAGCCACTCCTTGTTTTGTAGCAGATGTCAACCTCTTTCTTTTGGTTGAGCACAATGGCATTTGTGTGTTATGTAATCTGGTGTTTTTTAGAATGGTTAATCCAATGGTATTTGAATATTGTCATACTTTTTGTTGTTGTTTAATGTTTCTCTGTAAAGTGGTCTTACTTTTTTTTTTTTTTTTTTGGTATCAACTAACCATACTTTGAGATAGTGAGCAAACTAAACAAATAGGTAAATGAGTTCTGAAACTAAAAAATCACCACTGGCTTAATTTACTTGACAAATAAACTTGATGCCAACATAGGCTTAATTCATTAAGTACATTTCTATTGTGAACATTAGTTTACACATTCTAATTCGACAAGAAAAGACCATGTCCACATCAAAAACCCAAAAGGACATAAAAAAAACTTAAATCCACATCAATTGCAGCCAATTGTACATAAAATTTATTTCAAAAGGCTTACAATTCCACATCAAGAACACAAAATGCCAAAATTAGTTCTTTCACATGAACAACAGTGATTGTTTTCTCCCCTTCCTTATCAAAACATAATTCCACATCAACTGCAATCAACACAATTGCAATCTTCTTCATGGACATCAAAATCACCACTGCCAAGGTTGCATAGTGGCCCTAACTTTCTTTAGCCACTCCTTGTTGTTTGTAGCAAATGTCAACCTCTTCTTTGAAGGACCTCCCTCTTTATCAGAAATGATGTGGGCTTGCAGTGACTGTGATTGAGCTCGGGATGATTGGCTTGGCTATGAAAGATGAGTTGATTGGCTTGGTTGTGCATTAGGTTCGATTGAGTGACAATTTGAACGAGCTCTCCTCACCTACATAAATGACATATTAGTATGTATGTTTTTGAAAAACTAGTCTATATGTTTTTGTAAAATTAGTATATAAATTGAGTTACAGGAAGCTTATGTCTTGGCTGTGAATGAGGTTGGCCTGACTGTTGTTGCATTCCTAAAAGGACACAATTTAATGTGCAAACAACCAATTAAAAATACCTGCAAGTGCACGAATCTATCGAAGTATAGATTATGTAAGTACGGGGTCGATCCCACAAAGAACTTGTCGGTTGCCTATAAGTTCTAATTCGAGTACAAAGAGAACACTCAACTAACACACCACAATGCAAAAATGCAAATTTAAAACTAAAAAGAAAGTAAAGAAATGTAAAAGAAACAAACAAAACACAAAAAAAAAGGAAATGTGCTGTGAACAGTGACCAGCGACCGGTCGTGAGGTAAGAGCGACCGGTCGTTTTTGGTCTGGCGACCGGTCGTTAGGTAAAAGAGACCGGTCGTTTTTGGGCAGAGTCGAAACTCAAATTTTGACGTGAAAAGCGACCGGTCGTCAGGTAAAAGCGACCGGTCGTTTTTGGGCAGAGTCGAAATTCTCTGTTTTGACGTGAAAAGCGACCGGTCGTCAGGTAAAAGCGACTGGTCGTTTTTGGGCAGAGTCGAATTCTCTGTTTTTCAGTTTCGACCTCTGTCCAATATTTTGCCTATAACTTTCCAACCGTACGTCCAAAATTCACGTTCTTTATACGGTTGGATTCAGCACAGAAAATGCAAGAACACAACGCGGACCAAAAGTCCAAAACAATTACGGAAATAGATAAAATTTAGTAACAAAGACACATAACGTGTCAAACACGCAACTCATACACACATTTGGGGGGGGGGGGGGGGGTTTGATTTGTTTGAAGTGACCTATTTCTATTGCATGAAAGTAAATGGACTTTAAAATTGAATAAGAAAGGCAGAGATGAATTATCAAAGAGTGGAATCAAGATGTAACAAACACTAGGGTTTCGGAATCCACCCTAAACAATTCTACCAATGTTCATGAATACTCAAGTGATGAACTCTAAACGTGTTGATGAAGATGTTCGCAATCAAGACCAGTACGAGTGGCTCAAGACGCATTGATTCTCTCTAATGTACGTAAAGTGCAGTACGAGTGCTACAATACTTGTGCCTTCCCTATAATCGAATCTAGGTGTGCTTAGTACTTTGATTCAATTACAAGAAAAACCCATTAAGTTCAAAGAGAATATGAACATCACAAGAACCCTAATAGCATGGTGTTTACATTAGGTATTCAAGAAACCAATTCACATGGATGATTCTTACTTCATCCATTTATTGCTTAGGATAACATGAAGATACACATAATCCCAACAATCTCAAGAAGCATGCTTTCAAAGATGGCCAACCAAGGAAAAACACACATCAAGGATAGATTAATTTGGTGAATTGGAATTCATCAACAATATCTAGAAATTCATACACTCAAGCATCAAAACAATAAGGTAATCATGTTTAGGGCTTCAACCTAAGCCCTAGCTATGGAGTTTAGTTGCTCATACTCATTCCAAATACAAACTCAAAATAAAATTAGAAAGAGTTTACAGATTTTGAGAAAATGATGAAAGCTTCAAGGTCATCAATGGTGGAAGCTTTCTTCTCCACTTAGCTTGGCTGCACCTTGGCCTTCTCCAAGCTCCAAGCTCTCCAAAATCTGCTCTCCTCTGTGTAATCTCTTCAATGACTTCCTTTTCCACGTTCAAAAGGCTCCCCCAACTTCAGATTGCAATTCCTTTCCTTTCCTCTCTCCTCCTTTCCAGCTTTTACCTTTTAATATTAAACTACCACCTTTGATAAAGCCTTAGCCCATTGTCCCCTTGCCATGATGAAGCTTTGTCCTCAATAAGATGCCAATTGCTTCAGAAAATATCTCAAAGCTAAGGTAACTTCTTGTTACCAAGAGTTATGGTAACAAGAAATTAAGATGACACAAAGGAGGTAAAAGCTGGCCAAATCCGGATTTCCAGAGCTGTGGTAACATGCTGGACTGGTTGGATAGGCAATACTTGTCCAATGGAGCTCAAATTTGGATATGTTGTAGTTAACATCCATTGGAACAAGTCTCATGAAGATCGTGACCTCATCCGAGCACCAGAGCATGCTGATCCCAGGCCAAGAAGTTGACCTACGAAAATGAACAAAAACAAAGTTTATAACCAATAATGCACTTTTAGCTCATTTTCATTCCAACCAAGGTAAAATCTAAGAAAACACAAAAAGGAAGTAAAAAGCTATAAAATGTCAAGAACTAACTCAAAATAGTGGGTTTATAACATGAAAAATCATGTGTAAAAATGAACCGAACAACTGTCCTAGTGTATTAGCTCTCCTCACCTACACAAATGATATATTAGTGTAAGTTTTTCGAAATATAATAAATAAATGGTGCAATTGTAATGAAATATAATAAGTAATACTTATAGATTGCTTACACCTTGGCTGGTTCTTCATTGGCTCCTTACATTTAGTTCTGTTATGGCCCTCTTACCCACAATTGCTACACTTGATGACAGTGTGGTATCTTTGGAGTTTGTTAGGATTTGATTTCTTTTTAGGCTCATCAGATGCCTTCTTCCTACTCTTCTTTGGCCTACCAGGTTGTTTATGGTAAAGAGGAGGCTTCAAAGGAGGTAAACCACTTTTAGGCCACAAGTCTTGGCTAGGCAAAGGGTGAATCATGTCCCTATAAGTTGTTAGATAAGCATCCTTCTTGTAGAAGTCATGCACATAATCTTCTGAATTCCCATGGAATCTACTCACTGCAACGCAAGCATGGAGGCAAGGAAGACCACTGAGATCCCATGCTTTGCAAGAGCATGTGTGGGCATTCAAATCTACCACAAACTGTCTCCCACTGTGATGCATCACTTGGAATTTATTTTGCCCAGCATGCCTTGGAATGCACCATTGCCCAACTGCCTTATTTACCTCCAATACCCCTTGTATTCTAGGCCCAATGCCACTTAATCATGGCTACTCTCCTTGAAGCCATTAAGATCATTAAATACATTCTAATCCTTTCCAATGCAATCAACACAGGCTTGTTCCTTGCAGGCATTATGGATGAGTTAAAAGCCTCACTTAAGTTATTCATCAAAATGTCACACTTAAAGTCAGTTCTAAAATGGGATCTAGCCCATTGACTTGCATCCCCCTCACATAACCAAGCATGTGCTGCTGTATCTAACTCTAACATCTTCTTCATTTCCTCAACAAACCATGGCAGTGTAGTGGCCCTTGCTATTGATTCCATTTGCAGCTTTAGGGCCAATCCTTTATGTTCCTTCAAGAAATTTGCATATAAATGCTTCAAACAACACCTATGCTCAGCATTTGGGAATAAATCATCCACAGCATCAATTAATCCCTTTTGTTTGTCAGTCATAAACAAATAGCTGTGGTTGTTCTCTATCTTCAAATCATGACTTAATAGCTCCAAAAACCACTTCCAAGTATTGTAACTCGCAACTTCAGCTACAGCATATGCCAATGGGAACATCCCATTATTTGCATCAACTCCTACAACACATAAAAATTGTCCAGGGTGAGGGCCTTTGATGTGGCAACCATCCAACCCTATATAAGGCCTACAACCATCCAAGAACTCTTGCTGACAAGCTTGCAAGCAAATGTAAACCCTCTGAAATCTTGGCATATCACCTTCTAACTTAGACTTTACCACCACCGAACTACCAAGATTTGTCCTTTTCTACTCCTCACAATAATCCCACAAAAGTTCATATTGTTCGGTATAACTCCCCTCAATATTGCTGGTTGCCAAGCTTCTTGCCCTATAAGCTTGTGCCCTAGAATGATAATAACCAGTTTCTTGGTTCACCTTCTCTTGAAAAGATCCCACATCCCAATTAGGATTTGTTAAATTGCTTTCATACCAGTTTGAAAAATACTTTGCATTGGCATAAATATTCGCATTCCCCTGCCCACAGGTATGTTTCCCGACATAGGTTTTCAGTTGAACATGCTTGTTTCCATGCACAGATGATGCATATAGGTGAAATGGACTTCTCATCACAAATTACTCGAATCCTACTGCCATCATTCACCTTAAACTTAAGCTCTCTGCCAATTAGGACAGAATGCCTCCTCACAGCTGCCCTAAAGATTTCACGACTAGGAAATCTTAAACCGAGCTCAAATTGAGGATTTTTCATATTGATGGATGGGATGAAGTCTTTAAAGTTAGGGAGCTTCCTCTTTCTCAAGCAGTTTCCAGTCACAACCTCAGACTCAGAAAAAGAGTGCTCTACATCCTAGGTGAGGCAAGGTTATTATCTTACTCCTTATCCTCTTCACCTGCATTAGGGTCTATGTCAATTGCATCATGGTCTACATATCCCTGAAACTGATTATCATCATCCCTCAACAATCTCACATCCTCCTCACTTTGTGCATAGGCAAGGTCTACAAAATATGGGTCTTCATCCAAATCCTCGTCACTCTCACTGCTAGTTTGTTCTTCTTCCTCACTTGTCTAATTTGATTCTACATCTACAACACAAAATAAAGCATAAAACCTGAATTTACTCTACCAACCAATCATTTGCAACAGTAAAAAGCCACAAAGTCAAATTAAAAGTATCATCTTCATGTTGGACAACACCCATTTTAATATTCCTTAAAGTTCAAAGCCAAATACAATAGTACAAACAAAGCCTAATAGTCATATTCGAACCCAAGGTCAAGAATAAATAAAGAATCACTAGTTGGACAACACCCATTTTAATATTCCATAAAGTTCAAAGCCAAATACAATAATACAAAGCCTAATAGTTAGATTCGAACCCGAAGCCAAGAATAAATAAAGAATCTGAAGGTCCACTTACCTGTGAAAGCTTAAGGTCCTCCTGCTTCTGTCATTGTCAAATTCAGTTTACACCTTCACTGTTGAAGATTCTATTGCTTTACTCAGATTTTGAAATCACCCAAAATATCTCTCCTTGTGCGAAGATTTTACCCTAATTGAAGATATGGTCGATGTTTTACATCTGTTGTGGGTCCTGCCTTTTTGGCACTTCAAAACCTACGAGTACAGAAGAACCCAGAGAAATGGCACTTCGGCGTCACGTGTGCAAATTTGATGACTTTTGTTAGGCTGGATGGAATCCAGGCAAAATGAGACACTATATGGAGTTTAATAGGGGAAAGTGAGACACTTAGAATTTCAGGGGGGAAACTGAGACTGAAATTGAGTTACAGGGGGCATTTCAATAATTTAGCCTATATAATATAATAGAATAGTGGTAAAAATATGGGGGCCACTCCAGGTCTAGGAGTGGCTCCGCCATTATTCAATGTAATAATCTTATCTATCTAAGCAATAATACAAGAGGGATCTTCCTTCGTATCTTCTCTCTTTCTTTTTTCTTTTTCCTTTGTCCTCTTCTGCTTTCCACTTTGAAATATATTTAAAGCAATCTCGTCAATCGCAAGCAACAGCATAATACAAACAAAAACATTTAACTTTATCAGCGAGGAAAAAGAAAAGAAAAAAAGTTGACTCATAAATCTTTTTTTTTCTTTTTTAAATACAAGAGATATTTTAAATTACAGTGGAAGATTTCTCACACACACACGACTATGATGCCATGAGGATTCGAACTTGAGAGTTTAGGTCATTTTTCACTGGGCTAGACCCATTGACTTGACTCATAAATCTATAAATTGATACAATTGAGCAATGCATAAGACACCAGTACTTTAAGTTTCTATTGCATCTGCCTACCCTGCTTATGTACACACACACACACACACCCCTTCCATTGAGGGATTGAGGGATCCCTCAAATAATCCTTTAGGGTACCATACCCCACAACCCCCACCCCGCTGCCCTAGCCCGGCACTTCCTTCCTCTCTTCCTCTCTCTCTCTCTCTCTCACCCTCAATTTCAAAAAGTTATTTTATTTTATTTTATAGTTTTTATTTATTTTTAACATACGAAATGATGATTCTGCCCTCATATTTAACGGCAAATTGGCTGAAATGTTGCAGATTTAGGTGTCGGGGGGAAATTGGCAAAAAAAAAGTTATATCCTTAATTTTCTAAAAAAAAGTATAGGGGATAAATTGGAAGATGCTAAGAACCAACTCACCAAGAGGGGATAAATTTAAAGTATAGGTACAAGTATTAATAATTAAACCTAAAATGAAAAGAGACAAACTAAACAACGATGATAAGAACCAACTCACCATGATTAGAGGCCTAGAGGCTGATAGAAGAGCAAAGATTCTGAAGACTAGTCACGCCCAATATCCGCATGGGATTTTCGGATCACTTTAGAAATGTGTATAGTTCTTGAAGATTTGCTGGGTGTGTAGAGTAAATTATTAAAATCTTGTTGGGTGTAGAAAGTTTACTAGGTGAGAAGAGTTAATAACCAACGGGAAACAGGGAAATAAAAGTACAGAAAATGAAAGAGACATACGGACATATAGAAGTTGAGGAGTTTTACAAATATATTCTGTCTTCTCTTTAGGACAATAATCTAAAAATTACTTCGGTTTTATTTTCAAAATAAAATAATATCAAAGTAGACTATAATAAAGAATATAAAGTAGACATGTCTGCGTGCATGTGACCCTGTGTGGGATCGGTATCGCGAGCAACAGGAAGTCTTCGTCCACGGATAATACAAACAAAAACATTTAACTTGATCAGCGAGGAAAAAGAAAAGAAAAAAAAAAGACTCATAAATCTTTTTTTTCTTCTTTAAATACAAAAGATATTTTAAACTACAGGGAGATTTCTCACAGGGCTAGACCCATTGACTTGACTCATAAATCTTTGATGCGATTGTGCAACGCATAAGACACCAGTATAACAGTTTCTATTGCATCTGCCTACCCTTGTTTTCTCACTCCTTTAATTGACTAGAATCTGCTTTCTCTTGTTCTTCTACTACCAGTTAGAGCTTCACGCTATTACAAATACTGTCTCTCTCTGCTCTCAAGGTACAATTGTCAATTGGTTCCCTTCTCTCCTTCCCAAGCCCAACTATCAGGTGCGGTATTTTTTCAGTATTTATTTTAAATATTTTTTGTGAGTATGTCGTTGTTAGTCATCAGTGTTGTGAATTTTGTTTTTGTTAGTGAAATTAAAATTTAGAAAATAAAAAATATTTACTCTCTCTTCCATATTTCAAATATTATTACGCAGAGAAGATTATTGCATTAGGAGTGTTATGAATTACATTCTCTTATTTGATTCTATGCCTTTGCAACTTACTTCAGACTTTCAGGACAGTACATATATAGTTGGGCTGGTCATCATCATGGCTATTGAAACGGAATGCAGTGCAGATCGGACTTATATTGTAGGAGAAGATACTTTATTACTTGAAGCGTTGAAAGAGAAGATGAGAAGAAACCCTGGCCCTACTATATCACCCTTGCCTCCCGCAAGCTGCATCTTCAAAGTTCCCGAAGCTCTCCGGAGACATAATCCAAAGGCATATGAGCCTCACGTCCTCTCAATCGGACCCTTCCATCGAGGACGCGATCACGAAAAACTCCAGCACATGGAAACTGTGAAGCAGTGGTATTTAGGTACCCTTCTCACCCGCGTGAATATAAGCCTTGAAAAATTCATTGAAATAATTCACAGTGAAACGAAGGAAGGCATCATTGAGTTTGAGAAAAGGGCCCGTGAGTTTTATGCAGAACCATTTGATCTTACACAGAGAGAGTTTATAGAAATAATGATACTTGATGGTTGCTTCGTAATACAACTACTTTGGAATATTGTCAATGGGGTAAAAGATAATGATGACCCCATATTGAACATGGATTGCATGTTCCAATATGTATGTCATGATCTTTTGCTATTAGAAAATCAGCTTCCTTGGTTTGTTCTCAGCGCTTTATATAAAGTTACCTTGGGCAAACGCCACGGTAGACCACCGTTCAGTAAAGTCCTGTTTGAAGCCTTCTCCTCACAAAAGTCGTTGAAGAAATATTTCAACTCCTATTTACGATCTCTTGATAAAACTTGCCAGAAGGTTGATCAGAAGAGTCCGAAGAAAGAAGAAGAGTCTGCTCTGCACATTTTTCTGAAGAAAGAAGAGGAGTCTGCTTTGCACATACTCGATCTACTCCGATTTTTCATTGTTTTGGAATTCGAAGCAAAGGAAGATCCAAAGAAGGGAGAGTCTGAAGAAGAGTTAGAATCGGATATTCCTCCAGCCACTGCTCTCTCAAAAGCAGGCGTCAAATTTAATAAGGACGACTCGGCTGATAATCTACTGAACATCAAATTTGAAAACGGGTTTTTAACAATTCCAGAACTAGCAGTTGCAGAATTGACCGAACCATTATTAAGGAACCTCATCGCTTTTGAGCAGTGCTATCATGGTCGTTCTCATCAAATAACATCTTACGCCGTTTTCATGGATAAACTCATCAGTTCCAATAAGGATATAAAGCTTCTTTCTGAGAAAAAAATCTTAGCTAACTGGCTCAACGTTGAAGATGGTTCTAAGTTCTTTAACAGCCTTTACATTGACACCACAGTCAAAAAGTTCCAGTATGACAAACTCTGCGATCAAGTGAATAAATATCACCAAGTTAAATGGAACAAGTATCTCGAACAATTGAGGCGCGACCACTTTAGTAGCCCATGGAAAGTTATTGCTTTGACCGTAGGGATTCTCATTCTGATTCTACAATTATTGCAGTTCATCCTTCGTGTTATGTCCTCAACATCATTCTGATTTCAGAGATGTCAATGTAGTTGTATGTTTAATAAGCTGAGAGAGTTGTTAAGAGTTTGTTTAATTAATAAGCTGAGAGAGTTGTTATCGGTTCTTTACCAACTCGGTTAACAACTAGGTTGCATCAATAGTCGTCATGCGCCTCAATGGCATGGTTGTTGTTTTTTTTTGTTGTTGTTGTTGTTGTTGTTGAAAGTTATTAATTGATGGCAAGTTGGCAAATGGAAATGGTTTTGAAAAAAAAAGTAAATCCGATAGTTCATAAAGAAATAAAAATGTATGCTGTCATGTCGATCCACCATCCAATAATTCATGATTTCGTGCTGGCCTGGATAAAATTAAATCAAACGCCATAAATTACTTTATAAAAATAGTGATGATCTATGCTTTGCTTTCCACCGAAAACTGTTTCGGAAATTGTCTATCTTTACTGAACATGAAAGGGGATATTATTGTTTTACTATATCTCTAACCAATCACGGTATGTCATCCATGATAACTTTTTCACTCGGCATATCATGATTGATTGGGGATAGCAAAACAGTAATATCCTTGTTACACACAAATTTTTCTACTACTAAAAGGTGGCCCCATCAGAAATTCATGTTGTGCATCGATCACCTTTTGCTACTAGAAATTAAATTAGCCTCCTTGGGTGCGGGCCATGATTGTTTACTTTTAAAAATATCAATTTTATGTAGTTATTATTTTAAGATCTGGAATCCTGTTTCAGGTAAAGTCGTTTTCAAGTTGAGTTGTTATTGGTAGTATTCAACGGAAATAAAATTAAATCAAACGTCATAATATTACTTTAAACAAATGGTGATGATCTATGCTTTGCTTTCCACTGAAAACTGTTTCGGAAATTGTCTATCTCTTTGGACGAAAAACACTTGTGTGAAACGGAGATATCATTGTTTTATTATATCTCCTGCCAATCACGGTATGTTATTCATGATAACTTTTCCACTTCACATATCATGATTGATGGGAAATAGCAAAACAGTGATATCCCTATTACACACAAATTTTTCTGTTACCAAAAGGCGGCCCCAACAGAAATTCATGTTGTGCATCGATCACCTTTTGCTACTAGAAATTAAATTAGCCTCCTTGGGTTTGGGCCATGATTGTTTACTTTTAAAAATATCAATTTTATGTGGTTATTATTTTAAGATCTGGAATCCTGTTTCAGGTAAAGTCGTTTTCAAGTTGAGTTGTTATTTGTAGTATTCATCTTAAACTCAAATACAAGTCCGTTAAGATCATTTGCAAATTTTGCGTACATACTGTATACTAACGTGTCTTCATAGTGTTTCTCAAAGGAAGACAAACCAGACTGATTAACTCGATCTAAACACGAAATTTTTTTAACTTTCCAATGTGGGTGGAGATGTATTCGACTCTTTGTTTTGCTATTGGTTTTGCTATTGGTGGATGGAGATGTATTCGACTCTTTGTTTTAGTTGACCCTGCAATTCTGTGATCAAAAGATTCAAAACTATAAAGATCTCGTCTGCAATCAGAATATAATACTTACAGCTGCCACCAGGAAGAGTAATTACCCGATCACGGTTAATCGAGGTCAGAAAGTCAAGGGGTTGATAAGGAATTAAGAAAATATATTTGTGAATATGCATTTGGCTTTCTTAAACCTCAATCATGGTTCGACCAAAAAAAAAAACCTCAATCATGGAGGAACCAAAAGAAAAGAAAAGATTGTAACATCATTTTCGTCAAAAGTGCATGAAACTCCAAAAGCCTTTTTGCTTTTTTTTTTTTTTTTTTTTCCTTTTTTTTTTCTTTTTTTCTTGGAGATGACAAAAGGTTTTGGTTGTTGGGACCAACAGAGCACATATATATAGTGAGAGAGAGAGAGAGAGAATATGACCAAACGTTATCCTTTTGGCTTTGTTTGACTGGTATTTATAATGTGATATATATATATATATATATATATGTGACTGCCATTGCCAAGCATAATCCTTTCATAGTTTGCTTTTTGGTGTGTTAAATGTACTCAATTTTTTGTCCCCTTTGCGTTCAATCCAAACCATGAATTTAAGCAATTAATACTCTAATTATGCAGCTTTTTATGGCTGATTAAAGATATATACCTCTTATAATAAGGAAAGTATCTAAAGTCACATATTTATCCGGTTTAAGTTGAAACATGATTACGTCTACATTGCCAACCAAAAGTAAACTCAAGTATGGAGCACATTACACACATACACACACTCCTCACTTTCAGTCTTGATAGATGGACAAATTTGACCCCCCAAAATTTCATTTCTAAGTTCCACATAAAACTGAAAACTAAAAACTGAAATGATTATCAAACAAGCTCTTAAAATTTTGTTCGGCGTAGAAAATTTGCTAGATGGGAAGAGTTAATAACCAGCGAGAAACAGGGAAATAAAAAGTATAGAAACGAAAGAGATATACAGACATATAGAAGTTGAGGAGTTTTGCAAATATATTATGTCTTCTCTTTAGGACAATAATCTAAAAAGGACTTTGGTTTTATTTTTAGTAAAAGTTCATACCTGTATTCAATCGGAATTCTTACCCGAGTGCAACCCTTCAGTTGCCGCCACAGCCTATAATTTCAAGTGAGTAGAATTTATATTTTTAATTAAATTGATATATGTAGTGTTTTTTATGGAATAGAATTTATCGATATGATATTGATATATTGATATTTGGATTAGAGAATTTATAATTGATTGATGTAGTGACGTTTTCAAAATATGAAAACTCGTTGTGGACAATTGAAGTTTGTATTGTTATTTTTGCCATGAATTATGAATGGAAGTACTATCTTTAAATTTTTTTAGTGTTATTTTCTTCTTAAAAAAAATTTGAAACTTTTACACTATTACCCTTTGAGGTCACAATTCTTGCTCAATTTTGGATCTGCTATTGAGTGAGGACATATACTAATTGTATGAAGTAAGGAAAATTGTTTGTCTTTATCACCTTCAAGGTTGTTGGCGCTAAATCTGAACAGATAGAGATGAGTGCAACTTACAAGTGGGATGGACGATCAAGAGATCGATTGAATGTTGGATGCCGATTCTTCCTGTCCTTGGATGCTGATCCTGAATAGAAGATAAGCGAAGCTCGTGAGGTCTATGGAACCGGTGTGGAACCAGCCTAAGACCCTCCGATGCTCAAGTAAGATTGTTTTTAAGAGCTCTTGCTGTTGACCATATAGTAGTATAAAAGTCAAGCTGAAAAGTCTTACCCCTTTGTTGATGGTGAAGGGGTGTATTTATAGAGGGCATTTGGGATGCTTGTGGTGTTCATTTCCGATGTGGGACTCGTGGGAGGGCCCTGTGAGGTTGACACGAGTCCTTAGATATTTCGGGCGGGTGCTTCAAGGCTGATTATGTACAATCGGTATAGGATGCCGATTGTAGACGAGCTGGGCCTGTATCGGTTGTTTGCAGCTTTGAGACAATGTCATCGGTAGCCGATGCCGATTGTTCGAGGCCTTGGGTACTTGGGTGGGCTTCTCTGATCCACGTGTCGTTGTACGAGTGGAGGGTCAGATATGGTACAAACAGTAGTCCCCCAAGTTGCCGATTGAGAAGCTTCTCGGTTGGGGACTTGAATGTGTATTAGGCATTCTGACCCGGACACAATGGTCCCATAGTTGCCGATGGTGGTATGTAGTCCCCCAAGTGCCCAAGGGAGTGAGCTTGGATAAGAGACGGCATGATGTGCCGATGGCCGAAGGCTGAAGCTGATGGCCGAAGCTGATGGCCGAAGGCTGAAGCTGATGGCCGAAGGCAGAAGCTGATGGCCGAAGCTGATGGCCGAAGGCAGAAGCTGATGGCCGAAGGCTGATGGCCGAAGGCTGAAGCTGATGGCTGAAGGCTGATGGCCGAAGGCTGAAGCTGATGGCTGAAGCTGATGGCCGAAGCTGATGGCCGAAGGCAGAAGCTGATGGCCGAAGGCTGAAGCTGATGGCCGAAGGCTGATGGCCGAAGGCTGAAGCTGATGGCCGAAGCTGATGGCCGAAGCTGATGGCCGAAGGCTGAAGCTGATGGCTGAAGGCTGATGGCCGAAGGCTGAAGCTGATGGCTGAAGCTGATGGACGAAGCTGATGGCCGAAGGCTGATGGCCGAAGCTGAAGCTGATGGCCGAAGCTGATGGCTTCGAGAAAAGGCGCTGGAGAAGTGTCTCCTAGAAGGTGCCGTTCGGCATGGCTGAAGCCGATGCTGATGGCCGAAGGCTAATGGCCGAATCATTGGGGGGATGTGAAGACATCGCACGCGCCGAATGATGATGGGTGCCGAAGGCCAAAGGCAGATGCCGAATCATTGGGGGGATGTGAAAACATCGCACGCGCCGAATGATGATGGGTGCCGAAGGCCGATGGCAGATGCCGAATCATTGGGGGGATGTGAAGACATCGCACGCGCCGAATGATGCAAGGGTGCCGAAGGCCGTAGGCCGATTGTAGGAGGTGCCGAGGGCATGGCTCAAAAGGGTGCCGAGAGCACTCGTGAAGGAGAACGACATAGCATTTTGTGTCGTTTCCCACAGACGGCGCCAATCTGTTGGCGCTAAATCTGAACAGATAGAGATGAGTGCAACTTACAAGTGGGATGGACGATCAAGAGATCGATTGGATGTTGGATGCCGATTGTTGGATGCCGATGATCCTTACCAATGGCTATTGCCGAACGGCACCCCAACATTCTCAAAAATTGAGGGGCCCCATCGGTAGTTAAAATCATCTACCCACGGTAGCATTATGGGCTTTATTGCTCAGGGCCATATGGAGTTATAGTGGCCCCAGCCACCTCTCCAAATCAAAAAGGGCACATGCATGGGTTCATCCAAAATAAGCACTGCATGCCTTATTAAAGTCTTTGGCAATAACCACAAAATCTAGTGGAGGCCCACTTGCGGCACTTGGCATTCATGGGAAAACCCAAGACTATTAGCCATCGGCAATAGCCATTGGTAAGGATCATCGGCTTACACACCAAAGCAAAGAATCAAAGCCTATTGACCATCGGCAATAGTCATTTGACGCGAGCGATGCCTTCGGCACCCCGTCATCATTTTGACATGAGCGATGCCTTCGGCACCCTGTCATCATTCGGCAGAAGCGATGCCTTCGGCACCCTGTCATCCTTAGGCAAAGGGAAGCCTTCGGCACCCTGTCATCATTAGACGCGAGCGATGCCTTCGGCACCCCGTCATCATTTGACACGAGCGATGCCTTCGGCACCCTGTCATCATTAGACGCGAGCGATGCCTTCGGCACCCCGTCATCATTTTGACACGAGCGATGCCTTCGGCACCCTGTCATCATTCGGCAGGAGCGATGCCTTCGGCACCCTGTCATCCTAAGGCAAAGGGAAGCCTTCGGCACCCTGTCATCATTAGACGCGAGCGATGCCTTCGGCACCCCGTCACCATTTTGACACGAGTGATGCCTTCGGCACCCTGTCATCATTAGACGCGAGCGATGCCTTCGGCACCCCGTCATCATTTTGACACGAGCGATGCCTTCGGCACCCCCGCCATCATTCGGCAGAAGCGACGCCTTCGGCACCCTGTCATCATTCGGCAGAAGCGACGCCTTCGGCACCCTGTAATCATTCGGCAGCAGCGACGCCTTCGGCACCCTGTCATCATTAGGCGTGAGCGACGCATTCAGCATCATCCACACCACACTATACGACTTGGAAGAAGACTAAGGTGTTGCTCGGTCAATGCACTGAAAATTGCAAGTCCCCAACTAAGAAGTACCTCCTTACTCGAGAACTTGGGGGGCTTCTGTTTATACCCTATTCGACCAAGCAACTAGAAGCAATTCTAAGCAAGGCCAAGAGTCCCACATTGAAATATTGCAAGAAGTGAAGACTCCCTCTCACCTATAAAAGGAGACCACTCTCCACCTAGGAAGGGGATCCCCCCTTGGTTGGGCTTGATCTTTAGTCTCTCTTCTCTTTATATTTGGGCCCAGCCCCTTGTATAAATGTAAATACACATTGTTATAATAATGAGAATACACTTCTCCGTGGACGTAGCTCATTCATTAAGGGTGAACCACGTATATCTTGTCTTCTGTATATTTATCGCTTGTCAAATCCTCACACACTTGATGAAGGTCCTAACCTTCACTCATCATCTATCACACCTCATCTCTAAGTTGACCGTAAAAGTGTTGAACCATTTTTTAGCGTCAACAGTTTAAATCTGTTGGCGCTAAATCTGAACAGATAGAGATGAGTGCAACTTACAAGTGGGATGGACGATCAAGAGATCGATTGGATGTTGGATGCCGATTCTTCCTGTCCTTGGATGCTGATCCTGAATAGAAGATAAGCGAAGCTCGTGAGGTCTATGGAACCGGTGTGGAACCAGCCTAAGACCCTCCGATGCTCAAGTAAGATTGTTTTTAAGAGCTCTTGCTGTTGACCATATAGTAGTATAAAAGTCAAGCTGAAAAGTCTTACCCCTTTGTTGATGGTGAAGGGGTGTATTTATAGAGGGCATTTGGGATGCTTGTGGTGTTCATTTCCGATGTGGGACTCGTGGGAGGGCCCTGTGAGGTTGACACGAGTCCTTAGATATTTCGGGCGGGTGCTTCAAGGCTGATTATGTACAATCGGTATGGGGTGCCGATTGTAGACGAGCTGGGCCTGTATCGGTTGTTTGCAGCTTTGAGACAATGTCATCGGTAGCCGATGCCGATTGTTCGAGGCCTTGGGTACTTAGGTGAGCTTCTCTGATCCACGTGTCGTTGTACGAGTGGAGGGTCAGATATGGTACAAACAAAGGTTTCTAAGGTGAAGTAGATAAATGTCACATGAAGTAGATAAATGTCATATTCTGTCGCAAGTTTTTTAAGGAAAAGCAGTAGGTCATGTTACACGTTCTGCGCAATTGGACAAATCCTATTAAAAGTGAACATGAATATTCATATTGGAAGGCTTTTGGTGCATGTCTAGTGATGGTGGGTGTTACGTACCCACCAAACCATCATGACTCAAGTTTCCACACATTTGCTACTTTTTTTTATTTTTAAAAAAACAATATGCTAGTATTGTAACTGATTTTTCAAATGTGTTATTAGAACATCTGTTATAGCTAGGATTTTGTTTAGCTATGTTTTTAGCTTTCCTTGATAAACTTATAATCTTAATTGTAATCTGTTATGAACCTAAACAAGCTCAATTAGCTAGGTTAGAATCACTGTTTCAGTTGAGATCAAGATTCAACATGGCAAGGTGTTGTTAAGCCTCATTATAAAAGAAAAATCATTCATGACTGCATTGCATTAATTATTGTGATTGTACTTAGCGTGTTTTATTTTTATGAATTAGTTTTCACATACACACTCACTCACTCCCCTTCCATTAGGGATTGAGGGATCCCTTAAATAAACACACACACACATACTCTCTCTCTACCCTTCCATTGAGAGATTGAGGGATCCCTCAAATAATCCTTTAGGGTCCCCAACAATTATTTTTTTCAACGATCCAAACCGTATATTTTTCAAGTCTCTATTCATACATCATCCTTGCAAAAAATTAGGCAAATTGAAAATCATTCAGGCATCTAATTGGGACCAACACAATACTCGAATATGGTGCTTCAAGAAAATACTACAATAACAACCATCTAATTGAGTGGTTGTTATTATAGACTTGCTAGGAAAGCTAATTAGAAAACAAAAAGGAAAATAATAAAAAAATTCCAAAATATTCTAAAAACTTTAAATGCTGAAAAGTCAAAGTAAACGATAGAATTTGGTTAAAATAACCCATATATCACAACCAATTAGTGAGTTGCACTTGTCACACCGTTCTCTTTGAAACGATAGGTCATCTCAAATAAGCTTATTTGAGGGACGCCCTTGTAAGGCCCATTCCGTATTGTATTTCACTAATCCAAGTCTATTTTGTAGATACTCGTTCAAGGATCATCTCTACAAAAAATCACTTCAATCCGATACTATTTGACCACTCAAGTGAATTATTGAAATTTTAGTACTTTCTTGAGGCACCATGTTCATTGATTTTGTAGTACATAATTGGATATCAAAAAGTTTCCAACTTGTCTAATTTTGTGCAAGGATGATCTATGAATGTAGAGTTAAGAAATAGATGGTTTGGATCGTTGAAAAAAAATTCATAAGGGACTCTAAAGGGTGTCTCTCAAATAAAATTATTTGAGGGATCCCTCAATATAAGGGGATTGTATATATAGGTGAAAAAGGACAAATATAGGTGAAGCATAAAATGAAAAGTGACAAACTGAACAACGATGATAAGAACCAACTCACCATGATTAGAGGCCTAGAGGCTGATAGAAGAGCAAAGATGCTCAAGACTAGTCCTGCCCAATATCCGCATTGGATTTTCGGATCACTTTAGAAATGTGTATAGGTGTACAGTAAATTATTAAAATCTTGTTGGGTGTAGAAAGTTTACTAGGTGAGAAGAGTTAATAACCAGCGGGAAACAGGGAAATAAAAGTATAGAAAATGAAAAAGATATACTTCGGTTTTACTTCGGTTTGGATCATTAAAATCTTCTCTGTAGGACAATAATCTAAAAATTACTTCGGTTTTGTTTTCTAAATAAAATGATATCAAGTGGACTATAATAAAGAATATCAAGTAGACATGTCTGCGTGCATGTGATGTGACCCTGTGAGGGATCGGTATCAGAAAATGAAAGGGTTGGTAAGCAATTATGAAATTATATTTAAAGCAATCTCGTCAATCGCGAGCAACACGAAGTCTTCGTCGTCCATAATACAAGCAAAAACATTTAACTTGATCAGGAGGAAAAAGAAAAGAAATTTTTTTGACTAATAAATCTTTTTTTTCTTTTCTAAATACAAACAATATTTTAAATTACAGGGGAAGATTTCTCACACACACATGACTATGATTGCATGAGGAATCGAACTTGAGAGTTTAGGTCCTTTTTCATTGAGCTAGAGACCCATTGACTTGACTCATAAATCTATAAATTGATGCAATTGAGCAAGCATTTGCCTACCCTTGTTTTCTCGCTCCTTTAATTGACTAGAATTTGCTTTCTCTTGTTCTTCTACTACCAGTTAGAGCATCTCCAGCGCAGCAATAGAACCAGGCAAAAGGCCCCCCTCGCAAGCCCAAGGCAGCTCCAGCGCTGCAGCCTGCAGCCCGATTTGGCATGGGTCCCACCAGCCCGGGCAAGCCCAAGGGCAGGTTTCGCATGGGCTTCAGCCCGAGGGCTGTGATGTCAACAAGCAAAAAAATATTTTAAAAATCCAAAAAAATTCAAAAAAAATCCAAAAAAATCTCAATTTTTTTTTAAATACCAAAAAATTATAGATGCTTTCCCTATAAATACATAACAATTTTATTCACTTTCTAAATTGTTTATATTTTGTTGCATAATCTTTTTTTCCTTTCTTGCCCTTGCCCTAGCCTTTTGGGATGGATTCTTGCCCTAGACTTAGCCCTCATGGGTGGAACCACAAATGGCAAGGCTGACACTATTTATGTGAATAGTGGCAGCCCTTGCCCTAGACTTAGCCCTTATGGGTGGACATGCTCTTAGAGCTTCACACTATTACAAATACTATCTCTCTCTGCTCTCAAGGTACAATTGTCAATTGGTTCCCTTCTCTCCTTTCCAAGCCCAACTATAGGCTGCGATACTTTTTCAGTATTTATTTTAAATATTTTTGGTGAGTATGTCGTTGTTAGTCATCAGTGTTGTGAATTTTGTTTTTGTTAGTGAAATTACAATTTAGAAAATAAAAAATATAGTAAATTGAGCTTAGACTCATAAAATTCATTTTAAATCACCTACAACCCTTTCCTTTAGTTTTCTATTTAAAATACCCAATTTTTTCAAATAATACCCAATGACTAGGATCCAACTAAGCAAGTTACCTAATATAACTTAAAATTTGATTTATTGTATTTTTCGGATTCCAAAACTACCTCTATTTATGACTTAATGTGTTATGGGGAGGGTGTAACTAATGACACATGTTGAATTTGGAAAGATCTTTAAATGGTTGTAATGGATGTAGGAATTAATTTAGAAACTTATTTGAAATTAAATATTAAATTCAACATTAACTTATTAGTAATCTATTTTTGAATTAATGTTGTTTTCCTTTTATGAATTACAACTAGTAATCTATTTAACGTATTAGTAATTTAAATTCAATATTAAATTTAGGAATTAATGTTGTTTTCCTTTTATGAATTATACGACTAGTAATCTATTTTATTATAGTTTTATGAATAATAGTGTACATTTTAATTATGTTGAAAAATAATTTGATAATCTATTTATTGGTTTTTTAAAAATTTTTTAAATGAATCTATTTTTTCTCTAAATAATGTACCTATTTTTTCTCTAATAATGTACCTAGTAAAACAATTTACCTAGTATAATGAACTTATTTTTTCACTAAATTTTGTATCTATTTTTTTCTCTAAATAATGTACCTATTTTTTTCTCTAATAATGTATACCTAGTAAAAAAATTTACCTAGTATAATGAACTTATTTTTTTCTTCTAAATAATGTACCTATTTTTAATTTATAAGTGCATAAATTTCAATTATACAACGCACCTATTTTCTATAAATTATTGTGTACCTATATTTAATTTGTGAAAAATGTACGGAAATTTCAATTACAAAGTAACTGACCTATTTTTTTTAATAATTTTTTTGGTAATGAATATACCTATATTTTTATACGTATATATTTATATTTATATTTTTCATATATACATAATTGGATATGTAATTTACTCTTTTTTTTTGTTGCAATTTTAGGGGGCGATATATTAGAGGGAATGGCAACCAAAAGAAATGGGGTGATTGATATGCTATTAATAGGGAGTTTTAATTACATTTATGGTAGTTAATGAAATGCTTGGAATAAATTATAAATAAAATATGAAGTCTGATGGCAAGGATGTAAAAACGTAGGAATACTATGACCTCTTATATCCTACTGGTCATTTAAGTTTGAAATTGGATTTTATACATAGATTTATAGAGTGATGGGTATATATCTAGGAAATAGAAATTGTAGGGACCTATATTGGACAAGCCCTAAAAAATATTTACTCTCTCTTCCATAGTTTAAATATTAGTACGTAGAGAAGATTATTGCATTAGGAGTGTTATGAATTACATACTCTTATTTGATTCTATGCCATTGCAACTTGCTTCAGACTTTCAGGACAGTACATGTATAGTTGGGCCGGTGATCATCATGGCTATTGAAACGGAATGCAGTGCAGATCGGACTTTTATTGTAGGAGAAGATACTTTATTACTTGAAGCGTTGAAAGAGAAGATGAGAAGAAACCCTGGCCCTACTATATCACCCTTGCCTCCCGCAAGCTGCATCTTCAAAGTTCCCGAAGCTCTCCGGAGACATAATCCAAAGGCCTATGAGCCTCACGTCGTCTCAATCGGACCCTTCCATCGAGGACGCGATCACGAAAAACTCCAGCGCGTGGAAACGTCGAAGCAGTGGTATTTAGATACCCTTCTCACCCGCATGGATATAAGCCTTGAAAATTTCATTGAAAGCATTAACAATGAAACAAAGAAAGGCATCATTGAGTTTGAGAAACGGGCCCGTGAGTTTTATGCAGAACCACTTGATCACCTTAAAGAGAAAGAGTTCATGGAAATAATGATACTTGATGGTTGCTTCGTAATACAACTACTTTGGAAGATTGTCCATGGGAAAGAAGATGATGATGACCCCATATTGAACATGGATTGCATGTTCCAGTATGTATGTCATGATCTTTTGCTATTAGAAAATCAGATTCCTTGGTTTGTTCTCAGCTGTTTATATCGCCTTACCTTGGGCAAAATCTACGGTGGACCCCCGTTCAGTGTAGTCCTGCTCAGTGCCTTCCGCTCACAAAACTCGTTGGAGAAACATATCAACTCCTATTTCCAACATCTAAAGGAGGAATGGGTTAATAATGATCGAGTTGATGAGAGTCGATTTTTGCACATACTTGATCTAATCAGAACTTCCGTTGTTTTCGCATTCAAACCTTTTGAACCTTCCAGTAGAAATAACAAAAAATGTCTTTGGTGGTTCGCAGAAAAGGAAGAAAAAGAGATTGGACCGAAAATTCCTGCAGCAACAGCTCTCTCAGAAGCAGGAGTTAAATTTCGAAGGGGCTCGGATAATAATCTAATGAACATCGAATTTAAAAGTGGGGTTTTAAAAATTCCAGAACTAGCAGTTGCAGAGTTGACCGAACCATTATTGAGGAACCTCATCGCCTTTGAGCAGTGCTGTCGTGGTCAATCTCATCAAATAACATCTTACGCCGTTTTCATGGATAAACTCATCAGTTCCGAAAAGGATATAAAGCTTCTTTCTAAGGAAAAAATCTTAGCTAACTGGCTCAACGTTGAAGATGGTTCTAAGTTCTTTAACACCCTTTACATTGACACCACACTCAAAAATTTCCAGTATGACAAACTCTGCGCTCAAGTGAATAAATATTACCACGTTAAATGGAACACGTATCTCGAACAATTGAGGCGCTACCACTGTAGTAGCCCATGGAAAGTTATTGCTTTGACCGTAGGGATTCTCATTCTGGATCTACAAAATATTGCAGTTCATCCTTCGTGTTCTGCCCTCAACATCATTCTGATTTCAGAGATGTCAATGAATTAAGTGTTGATATGTATTGTTAAGAGTTTGTTTAATAAGCTGAGAGAGTTGCTAAGAGTTTGTTTAATTAATAAGTTGGGAGACTTGTTAAGAGTGTTTAATTAATAAGCTGAGAGAGTTGTTATAAACTTGTATATATGTATATAAATTGTAAGAGAAGAGAGATATCACTACTAAAAAATCACCTACTAGTCACTGATATAGAGAGACAAATTCAAATAAGTGCCTTTAAATTTTTTTGTGGATACTAATAATACCACCATGCCTATTAAAGTAATTAGGCATAGACATCAGTGTCTAATACAATTAAAGTAAATTTCAGACTTTTACTTAATATTTAGACCTCTTTATCAGTCCCAAATGATGTTGAAATAAGCTGTCAGTCCACTCCCAATCGGCTCCACTTACAAATAACCCAATTCAGCTTGGCTTCCCTTGACTCGGAGCTTCTTCTAGCTTAAATTAGTTGATGACTTTTAGGGTAGCCCCAAAGGGCTTTGATGACAGAAGTACTTCAACATAGGCGGGAAAATAAGGGCCATATTTTCCCGCTGGTTCCTATTACCTTGACTATGAAATTTGAAAGCAGGCGGGAGAATATAAACACACACACATTTGAAAAGCAGAGCAGCCTATAAAGTGGAATCATTTAACCATACATGCATTGTATTCCAAATTAGGGTGCTTCTGCTCTCAAGAGATGCAATGGGCTTCCCAGCTTCCTCCCTCTATGGTGCTTCTACTTTCAAGAGATGGTCTTCTAGGTCCCCTTGGTGATCCTTTTTTTTATGTTAATATCTTTTGTATAATTCTGTAAGCTTATTGTTGGCCTCATGGATTTGTTTCTACTATGTCTTTGCTTGCCTGGGTTCTTTGGGTTTCCTTATCAGAGTTCTAAATAGGGTCGTTCACCTGAGTGTATTTATTCACGTTGTACTCTTATGTATCCATCTCCTATTGCTGGAGGACTCATGTAAAGTAATGAGCATTATGTATCTGAGGTTTACCAAATTTCTATCTCTCTTCATTTGGCCTTTTATGGAATTAATTTTGAAAACAAGATAATTAAGGGGAAGAAACCAGAAGAATTGGGATATAACTACCTTGAGAATGTACAATTTAACTAACAATGACAAGCTGATGCACCAACAAGACTCGTAAGACTATTTAATTAAAGAATTTTACATAACCTTGAGGGGTTTAATAATTAAAAGTTGTTTGGATAATATGAAATATTGGGCTGCTGTGTTCAGTTTTCATTCAAGGCAATTACATAACATTGAGGAATTAAATATAGTCAATAGAATAATATGAAAATGAGCCTCCAAATTGTATTTGAAAAGTGCATATTATTAAATTAAAATACACATTCTTGTGAATATTAAAAGTAATATATGAATGGAAATTGATGGCTTTAAGTGTATTACATAAATGGTAGGGTGTTATTAAATAGGTACTCATACAATGGGGACTGATATTGAACCAACATGAACTGATATATTTTTACGTTTCTAAGGGAGAAGATACTAAAACTCATATCTGTCTTATTTGAAGAGTACACAATTGCAAACTGATATGTCATGATTAGTGCCTAATATAATAGACACCATTCCAAATATCAGATCCCAAGCTTGAAGCCATTGAACATGGCTTGGCTTAACTCAAAGGGCTTGTATCTTAAAAGGTATTTATTTAATAGAAAATAGGAAAGGACTGACTCAATAAATGGTACCCAAAAAACAATAGCAACCCCAAACTAGGATATTGATTTAAAAATAGTGGCTGCATAGTCTCTATTAGTTAATGGAGACAATTTATTGTCTCAAAACTTAACTTAGGGGACAAATTTGGATCAGTACATAGTGTGTGTATTTTTAGATTATATATATATAATCTCAATCAATGTAATAATCTTATCTAAGGAATAATACAAGAGGTATCTTCCTTCATATCTTCTCTCTTCTTTTTCTTTTTTCTCTTCTACTATGGGATTGTTATGTTAACATGGTATATCATGAACCATTTGGCCAGACGCTGGCATCTCTGTCCTTCTCTTCTGCTTCCCTCTCTGAAATATATGAAATCAAATTCGAGAAATTCGATTTCACAATCAAGAACAGTGACATTTTTGAAATCATGTCAAGATTCAAGAACACAAAATCCATAGAGTTTGTGTCCCAATAACAATCATACTACTCCAATCGCTGCTCAGATCTTATTCTTCTCTCTAATTACTAGACATGTCATGTTCAAATTCTCATTGCACCTTGGTAGTGTGTGTGAAAAACCACCATCTCCCTTGTAAACTTGAGACCTTTTTTACTGAGTTAGACCCCATTAACAAATGTGGTTAGAAACTTAGAGCAGTTAGATCGAGAGGTTTTAGTGTAGATATATGATATCAACCTTTTTATTTATTTAACATAGTTCAGATCTGAGAGAGCTTTAGAGAGAGAGGCTCCTCCTTCTCTCTAGAACTTCTCTCCTTTCCCACCGCCCTCTTCTGAGCAGTTGGTGGCTGTGTCACCGCCCTTCGGGGCGGCTCCTCCGCCACCTCTTGTGTGGCTTCTCTGCCACCCTTTGGTGTGGCTTTCCTTTTCTTCTTTTTTTTCAGTTTGCTTTGGTTTGCCCTTCCTTGTATGCTTTTCCTTATGTAAGCCCAGATCTCCTCCACATCCCCTCCATCACTACTCTTCAGCCACTTTGCCTCTCTCACCCTTTTTCCCTTTCATACACTCACCCCCAATCAGTCCATTTCTCTCCCCATCCCAGGAAAACTCAAACCCTAAAATCCTCCTTTCTCCCTAGAATTTTCTTGGTTGTCTACTTGTTTGCTGCTGCTGTTGTTTCTCCCCTACAAACCAACCTCAGATATGAGATCAGGTTATGGAGGTGTTGGCTTTGTAGTTTAATGGTCCATTTGGACCCATACCTGCTACTGGATCGCTTGAGCATGATGCATGTTGGTGGCTTGCTTCCCCAATTCCATGCTCTACAGATCCCCATTGTTGGTTCCCCTGAACCTTCTTGCTCTTCTAGTTGTGGCGGCGGTGGCAGATTAGGTGGCGGCGGCTGCTTGGTGTTTCTAGGGTTGATTCTAGGGTTTTTGTATTTTTGGGGTTTTTTGGTTATTTTGGGCTTTTTTGTATTTTGGATTGGGCTTGTATTTTGTTTGGTTGAACCCTTGTTTTTTATTTCTGACTTTTGTATTGGGCTCTTGTGTAACCCTATTAGGTAATGACATGTTCATTTCCTTGACCCAAAAAAAAAAAAAAAAAAAAAAAAAAAACTTTTTATTTATTTATTTTGATAAATTATCAACCATTTTAATAAGTTAAAGATATAGATTTAAAACTGAGCCGTTTGTAAGAAACAATTTTTATTTTCTTTAATACTGGGCTTTGCTTAGCCCAAATAGCCCTAGTTGGATTTAGGTTGGGCCCCAAATTCTTGGGTTGAACCAACTGTGATGTGAGTGACCAGTCCAAACCCATCAAAGAAAATCCGATTAATCCCAGGCGTAGGTCAACACCGTTGACCAAATGCCATTTCGCCATTGGCAAGCGAGACTGAAACGAAAGAAACGCAAAGAGGAAAGACCTATCTTCTGATTTGCTCGGATTTTAGCATTCTCCGCCCCAAAATCGAAGGCTTTTAAAGAACCCCTTTCACAATGTCCACCGGATTGGTGTCCCAGGTGAAGGAAGTGAGCCAATCAGCGATTGCCACGCTTCGGCCATGGGGGGAGCTCCTGGAGCCGACCGCACTCAGCCTCCCCTCCAATCTCTCTGAGGTCACGACCCGACTGGCCCAGAACTTGACCCATTTCCGCTCCAACTACACCTTGGTCCTCTTGATCGTGCTCTTCCTCAGCCTCATATACCACCCGGTCTCCATCATCGTCTTCTTGATCATCTTTGTCGCGTGGCTCGTTCTCTACTTCTCACGTGACCAGCCCCTCGAGGTCTTTGGCTTTACTGTCGGAGACCGGGTTGTGATGGTTGTTCTTGGGGTGGTTACGGTGTTAGCTCTGGTCTTGACCCATGTGTGGCTCAACGTCGTCGTTTCAGTGGTGATTGGGGTGGCTTTGGTTTCCTTGCACGCGGTGTTTAGGGGCACGGAGGACCTTGTTATGGATGACCAAGAATCGCCTTATGGCGCTCTGCTCTCGGATGGTCAAGACCCAAGTGGGAATTATACCATTATGTGACTGTTTCCATGGTGTTCTCGAGCTTTTATGAGGTGGGTTGGTTTTGAATTTTTTTTCCCCTTTCTGGGGTTTTGTTGAATTTTTGGAAAGTTTTGAACTTTTGGTGGAAATTGTTACGTATGATGCATTGTGTTCTTAAGCTGGTTTAGGTTGTGTCTACACTTTTAGTAGTGTTAGTTAATGAGAAACTGCAACTCAATTGGGTTTTTATTCGAGTTTATTAATGACTTAGTCATACAATGGGTTGTGTATGATGACAAGCATTACCATTGGATTGATTGTGCTTCTAAATACTTGTTTACAACAGGGAGTATAGAATTTTAATAGATATACTTCACTTTGGTTACTTCATTGGTATCTGTGATATTCATCTGTTTTTGTTTTTGGTACTAAATTCATTTGAGAATGTCCTTATAAAATTATTTATTCGACTGTATCAAATGTCAATTGCCTCCCTGAATGCCCTGTTGCAAAAAAAAAAAGTGAATGTTGCTGTTATGCTAGCATAGCTGCAAATATCTTTTTTGCTAAGCATAATGTTTAGCATGATGATGATGATACCTGAAACTGTATTCATACTGCAATGATTAACTGTGTACCACTGGCATATAAATCATGTAGAGAATATGTAGATGTGTTGGTGTTGTGGTCTTCACAGTAATCATACTGCCTTGATAGTTTTTTATTGTGTCAAAACAGTCGGAGCTTTGTTTGTGTAAGCTGAATATATACCCATATATAGACGATTTATGTTTGAATAATTGACAAACATATGATCTTTCTATCAACAATCTTTTCTGGACGAGCAAAAAGAAAAAAAATCTTTTGAGGCAGAACTGAATCTATTTCAGGATTATGTATTTTATGTCCAAACTACCATATATAACTCTTTTTCATGTACTTAGTTCAAATCTCAGTTTGCTACATACCGCTTCCTATATAACATGTAAACATTTTGGTGGGGCAATAGCAAGAACTCGTAGCAACTTGTTTGTGGCTATTACTTGGTTATCCCTGTTAGTTCTAGTAACTGTAGTTTGAATTGATCAGTGCCATACCTTACTGATGAAAAATTGCATATATTCCTATTTCCCTTTCAGTTCTGAGTTCCAAAAGAAGAACATAAAATTACTTCTTATGAACATGACATTCTTTTTTTTTGCTCTCCATGTGTAAGTTGGATTATCTATTCTCTGTGCATTTGTTTCCAATTGAACAAAATAGAATGTAGTTTTCCAAGATGGTTGTAATGAACGTTAGTATGGTTGGCATCACTTTCTGACCATATTGCTGCAAGTGCCAAATAATAGTATGGTTTGGCTTTTTCCTTTTCAGTTGGATTGTTCGGCAATCTCGGCTATAAATTAACAGTCTCCTAAAAAGAAAGAAATGGACTGGCTTTCCTATAATTTCTTGTTACGGTACTTGAGTCATATGTAGAAACTAGTAGATGTTTGATAATCTGATGCCTTTCTACAATATATGGTTTTTTTCTTTTGAATCCTTTCGCAACTTTGAGTTGGGGAATTAGAGTTTCTTTCTCTCTCGTGAAATGGGTCTTCTATATTTTCTTCTCCTTTAGTGTGTGCTGGCCATTGGTCAAAGAGAGAAACGTTGCAGTACCACTGCAGTTGAGAAATGATTTGTCTATGCCATATGCTTTATGTAATATGAGCGCATACATGGGACAGTGACATGAATAACTTTTTGTTAGAATATAATTATTGAAATTCTCTATCAGGACTTGGTCAGGGATTGGATTTAGCTGAGTTTTCTATTGCATATGACTTCTTATGTATATTGGATGCATACACAACTACCCTGGGAATGTTCTGACTTGATCATTTGTTGATGCATGATTACTAGTGATTACCATGGTGAATTTGTTTCCAGACATCCTTGTAGAAATAGGTGTTAAGCTCCTCCTGCACATCTTTAATTGGAGAAAGAAAAAATTTTGTTTCCTGCCATACATCAGTAATGGTTGTTTCCTGAGTTTGATCTCATCTATGCCAGGCGAAATCTGTTTCTAACTGATGCCATTAGATGATTCCTGCTGTACGTCTTTAATGTTTGATTTTTAGGATGACCCTAGAAAATACAGCCTCAAGCGTGGAATTATAAGAAATTTGTTATCTTCTTGTTTTTATTTGTTAGTTGAAAGTAAGAAGACTCTATTTCAAGGTATTGGTTTCATGAATTGGCGATTGGGCTAATGCTTTTTTGCTTGTTTTTATGTATTTGCCTGTTTGCATGCAGACGGTAGCATTTCTTCGTTCTTCGGTCAGGTACCTAGATTACAGCCTCCTGGGGGGCATGCCTCTAACCAACATATCCACTTCTGATGCCAACGCCTTGCTTCTGAAGCCTGGAATTGTGTTCACGCCACTGTAATTGTTGTTCAGCTTTTCTTCTTGGTTCAAATCATGTTTTTTAGTGCTTTTAAAAGAGAAACTTGTATATACCATTGTTTTCTCATGGTAATGTGGAGCAAACGGGGAAATGGGTCACTGTGTCAGTTCATGCCATTTTGGAATACATTGGAACCTTGCAAATTGTAAAACTGCAGTTTTTGTAGTAATCATGTATGCAGTGCTAATTCATTTTCATCGGTGATTGTGAGCCGTCAGATACTGAAGCAAAATTGTGCCATTTATCAGTTTCTGTCCATGGGATGAGGCTGCCCAATCGTAACATTCATGGAAAATTCACGTTTCCTTTCCCACTCAATCGCATTATGGCACTGATTCAAAGTAGAATTGAGGTTCCAATTAAGGGTTGAGAGGAAGTCATACCATTGTTTTGATTTTGAAATTGTCAGAAAGGAGGAAAACCTATGTTTTATGTTTAATCGGATTAACAAAAGTGAAAAGCTCCAAGAATTATATTGGTTTTGTGCTTTATTTTGTTATATTTATAAGTTAAACTAGCATCTCTTTTCAAAATCTGTGGTTTTGCTGTGAGAAAATTCTACAAACGAGAAAACCTGCTAGAGTATGAACTATGAAGTACGGGGTACATCACACTGCACGCAAAGCAGTATATGCATATAATGCATGCAGGGATGAAGAGGAAAAACAAATGAAATGTTCAGTGCAGATGCGTGCTGACAACAAACAGTGAAGGCAGCCGAGACTGCAGTCCCTTTTAACGGGAATTGCGGCTATAAGGACAGCCAAAACAGGTCTACCGGAGCTGCATTTTTCGACCGTATGTGAGGGCCATCACATATTCCTTTGCTGAGCTTCCTGGGGAGGTCTGTATTATTTGTGATGCTGGTGTTGTCCGTAACCACAAGTCCACCAAGTTCTGCAGCTGCAATGTAGGAATTACCGGCTTACCTAGCAATGAGATCTCCACCTGTTGTATTAAGCATCAAATGATTTATTTCAAGTCCGGCCAACTTACTAGGCATATTGATGGGTACAATGGAAAAATGAAATGGGAAAGAATTGATATTAATTGAAAAGGGACATCGATGACGTTACCTCATCCTCGCTAGTAAGCTCCAGCTTTTTTACCAGATACTTTTTTATGAAAGAAACAGGTAAATTGCCATCCCTATGGAATTTGGAAAAACAAAATCAAAATTAATGTCTGTGCTTCCAAGAAACTAAAAATAGTAATTACACTAAGCATTGCCAGACAATTTTAAGAGATCATTTTAAAAAGTTATCATCACTTGACAGTGTCTTATTTTGAATAAATAGCAAGGCAACAAAAGGCAAGTAAAAACAAGCACATACACCGACCATACAGAAAAAGAATAAAAACTTCTATTTTAACCCATGAACTTAAATGTAGCACAACCTCTGCATAATCTACAATGTAACTTTTCTTTTACTACAAGGACTGTAGCACAATTTTTCATTTTCAGTATTGAAAGGCTTACTAAGACGAAAGAAAGAAACACTGCTCCCAGTAAAAAAAATTGGAATAATAGGCGAACGACGGAGGCGGTATAGTGTTGTACAACAATTAAAATTGGAATAAAAGGTTCTTTTTAGCTTCTGAAAATATGTGGCATCTGTCTCAAAACCAAAAAATTTCCCAAATACTATCAGTTATTGCAGTAACAAAAGGGAACAGTAGAAAAAAATTTCCTTTTTTGTGATACCAGAGCAGCATTTTAAAGGTTACGAGAAGTTGATAGAAACCTTGTTAAATAAGCAAGCATGTTATAGACATGTTAATCAAATCAGTGTGAATTATCTAATACTGAGACAAGAATGTTAGAAGTTGTCATATGTTGAATTTGTCTATGTTAATTATGTTGTCTAGTAGTCAATTAATGTGGCTAGTAATAGTCAATTAATGTTTGGCACCTACTATGTTTGGCACCTACAATATTTGGGGGGCTTGACTAGTTTGGTTGCCTAATTAGTTTGGTTGCCTAACTTGGTTGGTTGCCTAACTTGGTTGGTTGCCTAACTTGGGGGGCTTGACTAATGTCTTAGGAACTTGTATATATATGTGTTGATTGTAAGTAATGAACATAAGTGAAAATCAGAAAATATTCAACAACTCTCATTCTCTCTACTCTTTCCACTCTCTTCTCTCAATATTCTCTATGTTTTGACATGGTATCAGAGCAGCGATCTTGCTGACTCTAGTCTTGAATTGTTGTTTCCATCATGGGAGAAGATGATTTTTCCCATGTTGAAAGTAGCACCACCGATCCTACTACTTTCACCGAATTTGCTGCTCAAATGGCTGAGTTGATGAAGATACAAGCATCAACATCGAATACGACCCCGACCCCGACCCCGACTATTACCTACGAAACCTCTCCTGCACAAATTGGCATTAAGTTGGATGGCTCCAACTATGCCTTATGGTCTCAAGTTATTGAGATGTATGTTGCTGGCAAGGATAAGCTGGGATATCTCACTGGTGAACTCCCAGCACCTTCTCAGACGGACTCGACATTCAACCGATGGCGAACAGAAAATGCAATCGTGAAAGGGTGGCTAATCAACTCCATGGAGCCAAGGTTAATTGGCAACTTCATTAGATTCTCGACGGCCAAAGGAGTTTGGGACGCAATAGCCACAACTTACTTTGATGGCTCTGACACCTCCCAGGTGTATGATCTTAAAAGGCGAATCTCCCGTATGCGACAAGGGGGAGGTTCGATTGAAGCTTACTACAATGATCTCCAAGGCTTATGGCGAGAAATCGATTTTCGCCGTCCAAATGAGATGAAGTGCGAGTTGGATATCAAAAAATACTATGATATCATCCAAGAAGATCGAGTTTATATTTTCTTGGATGGTTTGGATGATCGACTAGACAAAGCACGAAGTGATGTGCTCCAAATGAGTCCATTTCCTACAGTAGAGCAAGCTTATGCTCATGTTCGACGAGAAGATATCCGACAAACTGTGATGTTAGGAGCTCCAACACCAACCGGAGTAGGATTGGTAACAAAAGGAACATACCGACCCTCTCGCCCAATTCCAACTGCTCATCTCCAGCTACAGACAGCTGCCAATAAGACTACTCCACCTTCTCGACCCAAGGCTCCCACAGATGGGAGTGGTTGCACTCACTGCGGGAATCCAAAGCACACTCGAGAAACTTGTTTTAAACTACATGGTTATCCAGATTGGTGGGATGGTCTCAAGGCTCGTAAACTTGCTGCTGGAGGAACGGGTCGTGCTGCCCTTGTCACCTCGGATCCTCTGGTAACGTTAATTCCTCATGAAGAGTCTACCTCAACATCAGAAAAGGACTCTTCATCTTTCAGTAACTCAGGTAACTGTGGATATGTATTTCATACATCATATACAAGTGACTCCACAGGTTGGATTATTGATTCAGGAGCCACAGATCATATGACGTTTGATCCAACCGATTTTCTAAGCACAACCACACCACAACGAACAAGTATTGCCAACGCAAATGGTGTTACCTCTCCTGTGATTGGTGCTGGAACCATTGGCCTCTCTCCATCCCTTACTCTTCAAAATACTTTGCTTGTCCCATCGTTGTCTAATAAATTGATATCTGTTGGCCAAGCTACTGAGCAACTAAATTGTTGTGTACTCATGTATCCCGATTTTTGTTTATTTCAGGATATTCTCACCAAGGAGATCATTGGTCGTGGTACTAAGAGAGGGGGGTTGTACTATGTGGATGATTTCAGTATGGGAAGGGCACATAGTGTGAAGCACTCATCGACTTGGAAGGATCGACAACTTTGGTTATGGCACCGGCGTTTGGGGCATCCGTCTTTTGGCTATATGAGACATCTATTTCCAGATTTGTTTTCGAATTCCTGTACAACTGATTTCCAATGTGATACTTGTATCTTAGCCAAGAGTCACAGAGTCTCTTATCCATCAAGTACAAATAAAAGTGTTGCTCCATTTGCTTTGATACATTCTGATGTTTGGGGTCCTTCACCTATCTCTACAACTTCTGGCTTCCGGTGGTTTATCACCTTTGTAGATGATTGTACCCGCATGACTTGGCTCTTCATGATGAAAAATAAAACTGATGTGTTCCCTATATTCCAGTCATTTCACAAGCAAATTGAAACTCAATTCTCTACCAAGATTCAAGTCCTTCGTTCTGACAATGGGGGTGAATATATCAACCATGATTTTCAGACTTACTTCCAGATACATGGCATCATCCATGAGACCACTTGTCCTCAAACTCCCCAACAGAATGGTGTTGCGGAACGAAAAAACCGACACCTCCTTGAAACAGCACGAGCTCTTTTGATTGGCGCTCATGTTCCTCGCCACCATTGGGATGATGCTATAGTCACCGCAGTGTACCTCATCAATCGAATGCCTTCCAAAGTTTTAGACTTCCGGACTCCATTACAATCACTTGCCCAACATGGGCCCTTGCCCTCCGTTCAGATGCTTCCGCCCCGAGTTTTTGGTTGTGTAGCATTCGTCCACTGATCGGTTCATAATTGTATATCATTTTGTACCCTTCTAGCTTATGATTTGGTTATGTTTTTGAGTTAAACTTGTGCTTTTAATCCTTTTTGTGTTTATCTTTCAGTTCATTGAGCTTTAGGTAATAATGATAGCTTTGGATAGTAAATGATGCAATCCATGCATGTTAGGGCCTAATTTGGATGAATGGATGAAGAGCTTAAAGACAAACTCAATTTTGGCTACAGTCCCCTGCCAGCCCAGTTTCGTAGGTCATATTGCAAGCTTTGTTTCAGCAACCTACATAGCTCGGATGAGGCCACATTCTTCATGAAAGTTGTTCCAATGGGTGTATACTATAACATATCCGAAATTCAGCCCCATTGGATAATTTTGGAGTCTGTTACCTAGCAAACACAGAACCATGCTCAGGATGGATCTTATCAGCGCGGAAAATGAGTTAGCAATTTGTTTTGGCCTTAACTTCCTCCTCCGACCTTGGATTGGCCCAAATAACATATGGCTGGAAAGAAGACATTCTGAACTTCAATTTCGAGTGCTTAAAGTCCTAATTTGATTAAGAGAAGCCCAAGTTGTAAGCCCTTGAAGTTGTTGGTCATGCTGATCTCAGCATGTGCTGGTTGGATGCTTGGTCATGGTGAGCTAGGTATGAGCTATCATTTCTGGTTGGAAGCTTGGTCATGGTGACATGAAGATGAGCTAGGGCTGCTGGTGGGATTTATTAGTGAAGTGCATCAACCATTTCAGATTTTATAATGGAAGTGTTGTATGCATTAGTGAAGTGCATCAACCATTTCAGATTTTATAAAACAAGTGTTGTATGCATTAGCCATACTTAATTCAGATTTTCAGCTTCCTTAGGCCTATATATAGTGAGGTTTCCCAAGCTTGTAAACAGACCCCAAGGGGGGGAGCTCTCAAACACTTCTCTAGAGCTCCCTTCCCTTCTCTCCCTCAAATTCTCTTAATTTTGCTTTCTAGTTCTCAATTCTAGCTTTCCTTTTGCTTCTTAGTTGTAGTTTATTTTTCTTTGTAATGTAAATTCTTTTCTTAAGTTTTCAAGTTGAATTAGTTTCCAAGTTTCAATTATGGTTCATGTTCTTATTCATTATGCTTATAAGTTAATATGCTAGTTTGAATGATTGATCACCATTTAGGCTTGCATGTTAGCTATCTTGGTTTGAATTAAGAGTATACACCATGCTTTAATTCGAATTGAACTATGAATAGGAAGAGTATGTATGGACATTCGACAACAGGGATTAGATACATACTTGGTTGTTTAAATTGTTCTTCTATGCTTAATGGGTTCCTAATGCTTAATTTTAGGTTAGACAACAAATGATCAAATTAGGGAATTAGGAACACAAGGTTATGACCACACACCATGGCTTAATCATACATTAGCTAGAATCAATCCGTTAATCTAATTTGAACTTGGGAACTTATTTGCTTGAGTTAGTTATTTCTTTCTTCCTTGTTTTATGTTCTTTGTTTTTGTTTCTATTTTGTGTAGGGAAACTAAATTGGATCATTCAATCACCAATCCCTGTGGAATCGACCTCGCACTTACATATGCTATACTACCAACGGTTCGTGCACTTGCGAGTATCACAAGTTGAGGATGCAGCTTAATCCATTTTGGTGGAGCTAAATCTACGCAACATCCACCTCCATAAGAATCAACGTGGCAAACTTGATCCATGTGCTCTCAGATGTGTGTTTGTAGGCTATGCTGCCCATCAGAAGGGATACCGATGCTATCACCCCTCCAGTCGTCGTACATATGTCACTTTGGATGTCACTTTTATGGAATCAGAAATGTTTTTTCATGATCCGATGTCCAACTCTCCGCCTCACAGAGACATACAAAGAGAACCACTGGGCAAGGAGGCCCTGGAAATTCAAGAACTTGAAGATTGGAGCAAAACGGATCCCAAAAGTCCAGAAGAAAATGTAACCTGCCCAAAAGCGACAGGTCGCCAGGAGCCTAGCGACCGGTCGCATAGAAGTTCTGAAGGTGAAATTCGAACCTGTACAAAAACGACCGGTCGCCAGGAGCCCAGCGACCGGTCGCTTCCAAGCGCTAAAACTGAGTTTCGAATCTGTCCAGAAACGACCGGTCGCCAGGAGCCCAGCGACCGGTCGCTTCCAAGCGCTGAAGCTGAAATTCGAATCTGTACAAAAACGACCGGTCGCCAGGAGCCCAGCGACCGGTCGCTCCACAGCAGAGAGCACAATATTTTTTCCTACTTCGCCGACGATAATGATGAAGACCCCCCTCACATCTCAGTACCAGCTGATCAATCTCCTGAGAATACTCCTGAGGTACGTGATTCTACTACATCTACTGTTTTAGTTGATGAAACTGTTAGTTATAAATTACCTGATAGACAGAATCGTGGAAAACCGCCAATTCGGTATTCACCGGATAATGGCAAGGTATCAAAGTATCCAATTGCAAACTATGTTTCTGCGGAAAAATTATCTGCACCCCTCCAAGGCTTTGTACACCAGTTATCCGCAATTCATATTCCAACCAAAGTGAGTGAGGCATTGAAGGATCCAAAATGGGTTCAAGCAATGAGGGAGGAGATGCATGCTCTGGAGAAAAATCACACATGGACACTGGAGAATTTACCTCAAGGAAAACGGACTGTCGGATGCAGATGGGTTTACACTTTGAAATACAATGCTGATGGGTCAATTGAACGATACAAAGCACGACTTGTGGCAAAGGGATACACGCAGACATATGGTATTGACTATGAAGAAACATTTGCCCCAGTTGCAAAACTTAACACCGTTCGTGTGCTATTGTCCATTGCAGCAAATCTCGATTGGCCTCTCCACCAATTTGATGTGAAGAATGCCTTTCTCCATGGAGAACTCACAGAAGAAGTCTACATGGATATCCCACCAGGATACGTTACATCTACTCCTGCTAATGTGGTGTGCAGATTGCGAAAGGCATTATATGGATTGAAACAGTCTCCCCGAGCATGGTTTGGGCGTTTTACCGTGGCAATGAAGACTTATGGTTTTAAGCAGAGTAATTCTGACCATACTCTGTTCTTAAAACACAAGGGAGGAAAGGTAACTGCTCTCATCATTTATGTTGATGATATGATTATTACTGGGAATGATAAGCAGGAAATTTCTCAACTACAAAAATGTTTGGCAAAGGAGTTTGAAATGAAAAATCTTGGTGGACTCAAGTACTTCTTGGGCATTGAAGTTGCTCGAGCAAAGCAAGGCATATTCCTCTCACAAAGGAAGTATGTTCTAGATTTATTGGCAGAAACTGGAATGTTAGATTGCAAACCTGTGGACACTCCAATTGTTCAGAATCACCGCCTTGGGGAATATCCCAATCAAGTACCCACTAACAAAGAAAGATATCAAAGATTGGTGGGACGACTGATCTACCTATCCCATACCCGACCCGACATCGCGTATGCTGTAAGTGTTGCTAGTCAGTTTATGCATTGTCCAAGTGAAGATCATATGGATGCGGTTCTTCGGATTCTTAAATATTTGAAGTCCGCACCAGGAAAAGGACTTATGTTCTCTAAGAATGGTCATCTGAATATCAGTGGCTATACAGATGCAGATTGGGCAGGGAATGTCACTGATAGACGATCAACATCAGGGTATTTCACATTTGTGGGAGGTAACTTGGTTACTTGGAGGAGCAAGAAACAGAATGTTGTTGCTTTGTCTAGTGCAGAAGCGGAATTCAGAGGAATGACCAAAGGAATTTGCGAACTTCTTTGGTTGAGAAAATTGCTTACAGAGATTGGATATGCACCTACATTAGGAATGCATCTACAGTGTGATAACAAGGCTGCAATATCCATTGCACACAATCCAGTTCAACATGATCGCACCAAACATGTTGAAGTGGATCGACACTTCATTAAAGAGAAAGTTGAAAATAAAGAAATTCAGCTTCCGTTTGTCAAGTCCGAAGACCAGCTGGCAGATATTTTGACAAAAGCAGTTTCTAGCAGAGTATTCCACAACTCACTGATCAAGTTGGGCATCGGTGATATCTATGCACCAACTTGAGGGGGAATGTTAGAAGTTGTCATATGTTGAATTTGTCTATGTTAATTATGTTGTCTAGTAGTCAATTAATGTGGCTAGTAATAGTCAATTAATGTTTGGCACCTACTATGTTTGGCACCTACAATATTTGGGGGGCTTGACTAGTTTGGTTGCCTAATTAGTTTGGTTGCCTAACTTGGTTGGTTGCCTAACTTGGTTGGTTGCCTAACTTGGGGGGCTTGACTAATGTCTTAGGAACTTGTATATATATGTGTTGATTGTAAGTAATGAACATAAGTGAAAATCAGAAAATATTCAACAACTCTCATTCTCTCTACTCTTTCCACTCTCTTCTCTCAATATTCTCTATGTTTTGACAAAGAATACCCTGGACATGGTGCAGACTTAAAATCTAGTCGTTTATAAGATATGATCTGTGTCTATTAACTTCCACCAAGACTGAAAGAGCCGCGGTGCATGGAAACATGACATTGAACTATGTGATTTCATTTCCAAAACCAAAATGGGCAGGAACAAGCAAAAAAGAATATAACAATATAGAAGAGCATGAGGTTAATGAAACTTACTTGACTCTCAAGTAGCATGAGGGTATCTGTGGCAAGGGCGCATAGCCGTCCCTGCAACCATGAATTACAAAATTATAAAACCAATATATGAAGAGGGGAAAAAAAAAACAATCAAGTTCAGTTCTGTTATGCCAAGGGAAAAAAATCTCACTGGTGATTGGAAGCAATTAACGAGAACCAAATTGGCCTAAATCTTCTTTCACATTTATTATTTGCATCAATGACATACTGTGCTGAAATATTAAGGCCCTGGGATGCAGCTGGTTTTCTTTTTCGGCCACGTGCTGCTTTCCTAAATGTCACTGAACCTGATGGTGCAGGATTAGATTCATTTTCATTGCCATGGACTTTGGATATGTTATCATGTTCCGGAATGGCTTTAATCTCACGTGTCTCTTTGTTGAGGTTATCAGGCAACACTGATTCGGCAGCAGGAAGTTGCACAGGAAGCTTGTCAGCACTTGTATTGCTTGCAGCTTCCACCAAGCGGTTTAATGGTTTCCACAAATTAGCTTTCCCATCCCCTGGTTGAGCATTGTCCTCTACACCCTTGTTAACGATGTGTTGCTTGGATGATCCCTCAGTAGAATTCTGCATAAAAATGAAATTCAACATGTTTTAAAAAATAAAATGAAGAAGTAAATGCATTAAATCAATTTTTTTTCCTTTTCTTGCAAAATAGTTATTATTGTAATATCAAAATAATAAGCACAGATAAACCAAAGCTTAGCCCTCTTTCACCTGTCTGGTGTATACTGCATCTTTCTTTAGAGTCCCAGATGAGTTAAGTCTCTCCAGGAAATCTTCCTCTTTCTTCTCAGGCTCCTGAATGGAAAGAGACTCTCGTAGAGTAAAACTCCTTCTTGTAGGATACCTTCTTCTTCCACTCATTTCAGAGCTGGACGATACTCGAGGTGTACTTATCACCAAAGAAGACAGATACCTCTCCTTTCTTTTAGCTGGCAATGTTACTGCAGACACAGAGGGTGCCTTAACCTGTTCTCTTTCAGAAGGAAAGAGCTTTGGCGTTATTTCTTGCACATTGCCGTCTGCAGGTGCCGTAAACTCTTTTGTTTCAGAAGGGAAGGTCTTTTCCATTATATCTTGCACATTGTGGTCTGCAGCTGCCTTGACCTTTTTTCTGTCAGAAGGGAAGAGCTTGGCCCTTATATCTTCCCAATTGTTGTCGGCCCTGTAGACAAGAAGAAAAAAAAGCATAAAACAAGCATGGATCTCTGCTCTAGTCATATTATCAATTCTCAAAATTGTGTCTCTCTCAAGTGGATAAGATATAGATTGAGCCATGGCCTCAAGAATAATCAACGACATCTTGCAATAAATACACAGGCTCACATTTGATCAAGATTCAAAGATTGCTGATATTTACAATTGCTAGTGTATGTTAGGCCATCAAGAAATTTCAATAGAAGAGAAATGAAAATTTCCGAAGACAACTATATATTTGGTCACCAGTTGAGGTAACAATGGAAAATGGAACAAGTAAGAAACATTCACACATTAGGCAAATGTCTTGTAAAGTCTCTAAAATGGCTACTGCTAGTTCAGAACTCATATTTCTCATATGCAAAGTATTAACATCTTCTTATCGAGTAAAATTTATCTCATGGAAGATTGAGAAAGATCCCCTGCTGTAACTGACAAAGAAAAAAAAGGGTCCCCAGCAACTTAGTCGAATCTTTGCAACAAATCGTTGCATGAACCAATAATCTTATTATTATCATTTGAGTTTTGGTCATAAGATGCATAACAGGAATTGATTACTAAAAGAAAAGAAAAAATTTATCTGGTGTCCAATAGAGACTCGAATAACAGGTAAGTGGCTACTAGACTAGTAGTTTCCCTTTAAGTATCTTCAGCTTGCAGGGCCTTTGCTACTAATTGAGCAGTTTGTACATCAAATAAAAGGTTTGTATAGTCCAGATTAAAATCTAATCATTTTCTAGAATGGCATATAGTTAGTTCATGCACTGTGGGTAGCCAATGTTTAAACATTTATAGACATAGATTAGGTAATCAAATACCTGAGTTTTTCCAGTGGAGAAACCCCTAAATCACCCTTGCATTTTGGACAGTAATCCACCTCTTCATCTATTATCTTCTTATATATGCACTTCCTGCAAACTGTTCTCAAAACCGAAATAAACGAGTCATATTGATTCATAGAACGAAAATTAACATGCAGCTCATTTGATCTGCATTCCATGTAAGAATGGGGCAAAAAAAACATTTAATGCAGATCATATCCAAATACTTGAGTCAAAATTAGAAAGAAACCAACAGGTTGTGAGAATGGGCACATAAAACATTTAACGCAGATCACATCCATATACTTGAGTCAAAATTAGAAAGAAACCAAACAGATTAGAGGAGGAATGAGTAAAAAATACATGGCGAATTAAGTAAAATTTCTGACAATCAAAACCCTTAAAAGGAGAAACAAACATTGGAGGCATGCATGCTACCTACATGAACTTACCAAGTCCTCTAAGAATGCGAGTAAATCTTTAAAGTCCTATTCACAATTACAGTCCCGCAAAGTATAGTGGCTCTGCAATTCTTCCATATTACCTAATAATAATATCAACATGTATATGACTCACACTGATTCAAAAATAGCTTTTTCTTAAAGCACAATCAAACCTATAAACCCAGAGCCATTGTGCCAACAAGATCATAATTTTCCGGGATTTTCTAGGAAAGTTAATGACTTGCCACATATGTAGTATGTACCAAAAGAACCCATGTCAAGAAAAGGAACTCAACACAAGAAATCAGATCCAAAAAGACATAAAATTGAATCAACATGAAAAGCAAAACACAGAGTGAGAGAGAGAGGTACTGACAGGTATGAAGGCATTCGGATATGGTTGTGGCCTCGCTGAAGATTTTATTGCAGAGTGGACATGTCATGCAAGCTTCGAGTTTTGCTCTCTCTCTCTTCACCACCTGGCTACTCATCATTGGCATTGGACACTGACACAGAGCAGAGAGAGAGAGAAGAGAGAGAGACTCAAAACAACATACAGAGACAGAGTTGTATTCTTTTATTTTTATAATTCACGTACCAACAACAACATCATCACATGGTGCATGTCACCTTCAATATTCTGGACGAGAAATTAAACAACTAGAATTGAATCACCAAGAAATCGAGCATCCAAACAAAACCCAATACGGGGTTTCTGATTCTATGCCTTGACGATAGCTATTGGGTCCTGTTTGGTGGGCGAGAAAAAACAGAGAGAAAAAAAACAGAGGGAGGAAAGGGGAGAGTGTGTTTGTTGTGTGGAGGGAGGGTGGGATTTGGAGGTATTCGAAGAGAAAAGGGTCTTGTTCGATTTGGACAATGGACAATGGGATTGGTGTTGAATTGATGATCTGTTCGAGGCTCAATAGCTAAAATCTCACCTCCAAAAACATAAAAACAAACCCACAACACAAACGCACGCATGAAAAAGAAAACTACAACTATGTGTATTGTTGTTGTTACGAAGGCCAACTGAGTTTAAAGAAACAAACACATATAGGCATTGTGTTAAGATACGCCCATGGTGTCCAGGGGGTTAAACTGCAGCTTCCCTCCGCCCACAAGTTTTTCTTCTTTTCTTTTTGGTGGGGATTTTTGGGTGTGCGTGTGTGTCTACGTAAAGGGTTTATTTCAATTTCAAATTAATTCTTACCCAAACCAAAAATCCAAAAAGGGGTTGTATTTTTCTTTTTTCTTGGGTTAGTTTGTACTTTAAACTCTTTTTAAGTTTTCCCCTTTTTTCTTGTATTTTTCTCTTTTGCTATGGGATTTCCAGCGCACGTTAGCGAGGGCCACGTGGAAATCATGTGTTGGTGCTGTAGATTTTTTGGCATGCCCTAAAAATATGTCTGGGTTTTCATGTAGACTTGAAGAGATAAAACACTTCATGTTAATAATCTAAATTAGTCTCATTTAAAAAAAAATAATAATGAAGAGAATAATAATACTCATGCATTGTGGATGTGGATGTGTATGTGTTAGTTGAAATTGGATAAGAGAGAGTCAAAGACTCAAAGTTTTGTGTGAGCTTTGAGAATCACGACCGACCTTGTCTTTAATGCAAAGCACTTTCTTATTCATTAGTGGATTGGAATTGCATGAGGCAATTATATAAGACAAAACAAAAATAATCAAGTAGCTGCGTGAGACGATGAATGAGTGAGATTCTTTGGGAAAAAATGAGAAATAAATTCTGCATTCTTAAATTCACCACCAAAGAACACACCAATCCAATCCAACTTGCAAAATCTATGTCCAGAAACTGCTCTTCATGACAAAAATGCTAGGAAAGGATGATTTGTTATTCCATAACTCAAACAAATGACAGAAACAACATATAAGAGTATGGAAGTGTGATTTGTGTATAAGATTGTGGGAGAGAATAATGGGAGTAGAGTTTTTTTTTTTAGCACAAACAATCGTCTAAACTACAGGGGGAGGATGGTTTCTTGCACAAACACTATCATAGTGCCATGAGGGTTCAAATATGGAACTACTAATCCGCAAATCAATGTCATTTTTTAATGGGCTAGATCCCATTGACAATAGAGTTTTAAGAGAGGGAGAGTTAGAATTTTATGTTTGGAGTGGATACCTAGAGTAAGTTTTACACTTTTCTTTTTCTCCCTTTTGTCCTCCTTGGTAAGTTTGTTATTTTTGCAAGTAGAAGCATTCGTCATACCTTCTACTTGGCCATGCGGGAATTGCAAATTGAGGTTCAATATAATTATAAAAGAATAAGGAAAAGTGAGAGGAACAAAGTGATATTATTTGGTTCCAATTAGGTCAATTTCATAGCAGGAAGATGAACAAAGGGGAGACAAGAAAAGGAGGGCTTTACAGATTGACGGATGATTAAAATGAAAAGTAAAGAGGGTAACTTTGGTGTTTACCTAATCATGCATTTTGTGCCGTTTGATTAGCTACTTATTTACCTCATTAGAAAAAAGGAAAAAGAGAGAAATTGAATAGGATGCAAAAGTGGGACGGTTATAAATTGTAAATGTAGCCAAAGCCATGCAAGCGTTTTGGGTATATGCAGGCAGTGTGCCTCCAAGTGGCATCTCAGTGAGTCATATTTGTCAGCCTCTGGTTTAAAGCTGAGGACCGGATGACCTCACCTCACCAACCATGAAGAAAGAACAATTTCTCTGTGTTGGATTATTTGTATAATTTTATTTTTATTTTCGAAAAACAAGAATTATGTGATACCAAAACAAAAATTTGGGGCTGATACAAAAAGCAAAAAGGGAATTTTTTTTATAAAAAATAATAATAAATAAGATATGGTGCAATGATCAAACACTTGGGTAGTAACACAAAATTTGTTTAGTGTTTATATCAGTGAGGGAAATTTTTATTGTGCACATCAATTACATCAACGGAATTTTTTATAATAAAAAAACAATTTCTCAGCAGAAAAGAAAAAAGGAAGAAGAGAAATGTGTTTACTTCTTTTATTCTTGAAAATCTCTTGTTTCCTTATCAGAATCATCTTTGCAACCAAACAATATAATGCAGACCTTGAATGCAAAAGTTAACAAGAAAGGGATCATGGAGGACATGCGCATCTAATTCATGATCTTCCCTCATCTCTGCTTAATTTCTTACACTTAAACATATCTACAAACATGAGGAGGAAGAGATAGAATACCTGAATTTGAATCGATTTCTTTCTCGTCTTTCTTCTGTCTTCACATCTTCATACGATCTACACTCCTATCGCTCTCCTTTCAGTCGCTTTCCTTCCAGGATTTTCTTTCTTGTGGTCTGGCGAATGTATATAAGCGCTTTTCTGACTCTCCCAAAGTGCTACATTCAATGACACTACGTGTGACTACTTGGGTAACTAATAAAGATAGTAATTAAACAATGGCAATACCTCTTGTTTTTAATCGATTTTGTCAACTAACTCTCATCGCTGTCAATCAGACTATGTAGATTTTGTACACGTTATAACTTAAATGAAAAAGAGTGGTGTTATTTCTGAAAGAACATCATTTACTAGTCGTTTTGATGTGTTGATTTTGTACTTGTGTCTATAATGACTTGTTTAGGCCAATGACCATTTCTTCTAGTGGCATCTAGTCTTCATCCTATTGGATGAGGTCTTTTAGTTCAAATTTCATGGCCAATAGTTGTTAAAAGAAAAAAGGATCAAACATGTTATGAAGTAACATGTTTATTTACTTGGAATGTGGAACGTCACAAATCTAGGAGAGAAGGAATCAGAGTTGGAATTGGATGAACTACTCCAATACTCATCACAACTCATTCCCTGTAATTAAACATGTCATAAGAGTTAAGCATTTGGGTTTCAATTTTGGTATTTATCAACAACTCCATCTGTCTTTCAAAAACGCCTAATTACAGTTTTACCCCTCTATTAAATTACATAAATGAGCAATTTAAATATTAAAAACTTTGTGTTGTGATATTTCTTTTCGCAATATTATAGGAGGTTCAACATTCATATCTCTCATCTCATTGATTAAATTTGAAGAAAAATGGTGGCGGATTGAGTGATATAGGTGTAGACGAAAATCGCCCAAAGCGAACCTGTACTAGAAGATGAATGTTCCAACAACCAGGTTCCAAGAACAAATCACTTACCACAGCATCCAATTCAAGTTGTAATGGAGACAAAGGAGCCACAAAAATACCAGATAACAACCCCACAGTTTCACCCTATCTAACATTAGACCAGAGAAGCCTTCCTCAAACTGGCGCAAAAATGACCAGATGGCCAGTGCCTAAGAAATCATTCAAATTATGATTTGCCAATGTGAAATGAACATAAATAGTGACTTATTATAAAGAAGAGCTTAAAAAGATGCAACCAGGGAAGAAGCTAATATCATAAACACTAGATACGCAGCTACTTGTATTCATTCAAAACTGCGGGAAACTGAGACAACCGCTTGAACTCTAGTGACAAAAATGATAAGAAAAGAGACAACCGAAAACGCAAAAAAAATTAAAAAACATATGATTCGTACTCAAAAGCATCAACTGTTGGTAAATACAAACTACACACCTTTCTCTCTTCAAATATACACAAAAATTTCTTTTCTATGACATCGGTTAATCAAAAAAAGCTATATACAGTGCTCCTCTTCATCAGCCTTGCACTGCCAGGACCTGCAAGTGATCTAAAAATACTTGCAAGCTCAAATCATCAGTAAAAATAATATCTGAGCCATTAGAGTATGTTGAATTTTGGGTAACAGATGGATTCAACTTTGCAAGAAGAAACCTTGCCTGGCTACCATGCTGGTCACATTTAATAAGCCTAGGTGCAGGAACTCGGTCAGCCACCAACTGCTCTGCATCTATTTCCGGGGCTTCCAACAGCTTCCTCAAATTCTCATGGTTTGAATCCTTGTCATACCCAAGCTTCCTCCATTGAGCAATTTTGGACCCGTAATGAATAACCACATGAAAGTATGAATCAAAGAGCAAAATAACATCTGGAGATATGGAGCAGATATCTAGGAGGACGGGAACAGGTGGACCATCGAAGGAATATTGGAAAAGTGTGGGTTGGATCATGATAAGAGAACCCACCACCCCCTCACGATTCAGCATCAGCCGGAAGAAAGCTGTCTCATCCGGACTACAATTAAAGACATCAATAAACTGAGACCTCCTCAAGTAATACATGAATTGAGGAAACAGGGAGAAGTTGGATGTCAAGCGGAAAGAAGATGGATCTTCCTCAGCGTAGTCTCCAAATTTGGAAGCAAATCGGATCAACGTGTCATCCAGCCATCTGATAACATCTCGAGCAAAACAAGTCTCGGCTCGGTGAATAGCAAGTCTGGCTATCACTGAGGCTGCTGCTTCTTGATCAAACCCAGCAGCAATTTCTGGTGAACGGTTCCCAACCCATCTTCTCGCAGCAGTTGTCACCCTTTTCCGGATTCCCATGTTCCCATATCGGTATCGTGTTATGAACTGTATAAAGAATGCCGACCCAGGTTGAACATTCTGCTCATTACTCACTTGGAAGAAAAAAGCAATGCATGTTTTATTGGTGATTGTACCCAACTTCCACACGTAGGTACCACCCTCCCCAATCTCACTGCTACTCACTAAATTGTTGACTTTCCGAAGAGATACACAAGGACCTAGGGCTCCACAGATTTTAACATCTTTAGTGGTCACTATCTCAATAGTAGCATCCAAATACATCTTCAAATACCCCTCTTCATCATGAGTAAAAATGTGGCGCAAACATTTTCTGAATTGATTTGACGCAAATGACTCACCTAGCATCATGAAACCACCGGAACTCTCAACAGGGGCTTTCAGCTCTGCAACTCCAGCTTGATCAAGAGAACAAGCAAACAAATCGAGAACAATAGATGCATCAGTTAACCTCTGTGACACTTGCCTATAGAAGCTGCATGATCTACCATAAAAAGGTGTGTGACCATTGATGAGGTCTCGGTGAGTTCTGATGGAATTGCCAAGATTTGAATCAACAATAATTCCTGGACCCAAAGTTGCAGGTCCAGAAGTGAAGACCATGATCCTGGAGCCCGTGCTCACAGAGCATCCTTCCAGAAGTCCAACTGCAGCTGATATTGCTACTCCTGTAGACCTTAGCGGGCGATGGCCAGGCTTGCCTAGAAGTGAAGAATTGATCTCTTCAATTGCAGTAGTGATGTTGAACTCACATTCAGATACCGGTACCAAAAAGCCCTGCTTTTGATTAACTGACATCTTTCCGAGTTGCTGGTATGTTGGTCGTTTAATGCCCAGAAATTGTTGGGTCTAAGAGTTCAAAAACGTGCAACGCATTAAATTCCTATTACATATATGATGAGTTAACATTTCTATAAGCAAACTCAGAAATTCATATTAAGGCACAGGACACTCTATCAGGAAGAATAAAAGCAGAAGTAAGCTGGATCAATTGGCCAAGAAGAAATTTCAACTTCTGACCAAACATGGAGGCCAATGCCTAAAGGGCAGGAGCATTTCTATTTTTTGGGAACATTCAAGAAACTGAACCTGAATGGCAATGGGATTTCTACAGATACTGCTGGAAGTAGTATAACTACTTATTGGTTAAAACTCAACTATTCTCAAGGTATTAACTACAGACTACCAAATGGACTGCTTCAAAATTAAACTCCTAATTCTACATATTTCCACAAAATGTTTAAAATCTTCTAAACTACCTAAAGCAACTCATTCATATCCAAGCATTATTACCCCCAATACAAAGCACCTTCATATTGAACCATGCACTGAATGCTAAAGAAGATAATTAGAAGCACGAACAATATAACTTCTAATGCACATTTCTACTTTAACACCAATATGGCGAGTGAAGAAGAACCAAGTACCTGATGTGATGAAAGCTCCCGTGCTCCGTGAAACACCACGGCCCTCGAGCACTCCGAAAACCCAAGATCATGAACTCGAACCATTGAATCAAACGTGACCAGACCCACCAAAGCAGTCTCTGGGAGTTGCTCCACAACAAGCAAGAGCTCATTTTTAAGAGCCCCAAGCTCCTCCCCAGACGTACAGGCGTCTACAACGAACACAAACGCCGGTCTGAGCCCCCTCGGATCTCCATCCGGCAGAGAAGAGGGCACCGTCGACACCATAGACGACAACGACAAGGAAGAAGAGGACAACCCATTTGCCCAGTTGTGGTTGGGCCCGGAATTCGCTACTGGGCTCGCGGTTTTGGCGTACTCGACGGCGCTGTAAGTCGGGAAAAGCTCTGCGGGGAGATTTGTCTCGCCGATGTTGGAGTAAGAGTGAGGGAAGGAGTTCTTGTGGAGGCAAAACGAGCAGAACCAGATGCGAGACGTGTATTCGACCCGGGCATATGGGTTCAATACGGCGCCGCATTGGCGGCAAGTGACTGGGTCGTAGGGAAGTACTGGGAGCTCAGCTTGTTGCATCAATGGCGTGCACATGATGCTCAAAGGGATCACTAGATCTGCGCTCTCGGTTTTTGAAGCTGGCCATGAGTTCCAGCACCATCGGAGGCCTTCGATTGCCTCCAATTCCACGAAATCCATGGAGAACTCAATGAGGGTTTGATAAAGTTTCAGCCTTACTGTTTGGTTTCATGGGTTCGCTTGTGGGTTAGAGAAACCCTAGCGCCAAACTGAAGCAAGCCCAGAGATCCGGCCGGCCACGTTTCTCGTCTGAGTATGGAGGGTCTTTCTTTTTCGTGTGTATTTTTGTTTGTGTATGGGTATGGCTAATGGGTTATTTCTATTTGTAAAGAAGGTAAATTTCTACCATGATAAAAATGAACAGTAAAGAGGGTAAATTTTTTTGGTTTTTACCTACTGGATGCATTTTGTGCCGTTTGATTATTAGGATGCAAAATTGGGACGGTTATAATTGTAAATGCAGGTGTACCCAAGCCATGCAAAGCATTTTGGTTATATGCAGAACTCCAAGTGGCACCTTAGTGAGTCATATTTGTCAGCCTCTGGTTTAAAAATGAGAACCAGATGACCTCACCACACCAACCATGAAGAAACAACGATTTCTTTGTGGGATTATATGTACAATTCTAATTTTCTTTTTTCTAAAAACAAGAATTATTTGATATTAAAAGAATTGTATGTTTTTTGTGATAGGAATTAGGTGAAATGATCAAACATTTGGGTATGAAACTGTGACTATGTTTATCTGATCAAACTAGCAAGAAGGGGGTATATCAATGGAGATTGGAATAACATCAAATTCTGAGTGTTTATATTGGTGAGGGATCATCTTTGCAACCAAATAATATAATGCAAACCTTCAATGCAAAAGCTAACAAGAAAGGGATCATGGAGGACATGCACATCTACTTAATGATTTCCCCCCATCTTTTCTTAATTTCTTATGCATGACACATACCAAGTAGAGGAAGAGATAGAATATATGAATTTGAATAGATTTCTCATCTTTCTTCTGTCTTCACGTCTTTATATAATCTACACTCCTATTGTTCTCCTTTCAGTCTCTTTCCTTTCAAGATTTTCTTTCTTGTGGTCTGACAAATACATATAAGCGCTTTTCTGACTCTGACATAGTGTTACATTCAGTGACACTACGTATAACTATTTTGGTAACTAATAAAGCTAGTAATTAAAACCATAGCAATACCTCTGGTTTTTCATTGATTCTACCAACTAACTCTCATCGGAGAAATTTTTGTATGTTTCAGTACCATCCAATACACATAGGACATGTGGAAATATATTATTTTTATGTCCTATGTGTATTGGAAAATATTTTCACATGTCTCATGTGTATTGGATGGTACATCTAGAACATACAAAAATTACTCCTATCATTGCTGTCAATTGACTAAGTAGATTTTGTACACGTCATAACTTGAATGAAAAAAAGTGGTGTTATTATTGAAAGAAGATCATTTACTAGTCGTTTTGGTATGTTGATCTTGTACTTGTGTCTATAATGACTTGTTTGGGACAATAACCATTTGTTCTAGTGGCAGTTAGTCTTTATCCTATTGGATGAAGTCTTTGAATTCAAATTTCATGATCGATGGTTGTTAAATGAAAAAAGTATCAACGTTGTTATAAAGTTTAATAGTATGTTAATATGTTTAGTAACTTGGAATTGGATCAACTACTTCCCTAAACAATTTAATTATTGATTTTTCAGTTATTGGATAAATCGAATGAATTCGGTTTGCCAAAGTTTTAGCAATAAGTTTGTCAAGCACTGTCCAATGACTAACTGGCCTGACTTTATGGACATGATGGGGGTATGGTTCTGAACCTTGGGAGTGTGAAGCAATAAATAACAACGCCTAAACTGCACATTGATTTGGTTTCTTCACTGGTTTTAGCTCGAAAATTGCACCTCTTAACCATCATTCAGTTCAACTAATAATTAGAAGTCACCAAGGAGTAAACCATCATCACCAGCTTCTAAAGAATCCACGGACTTCAAGATTGACACGGGCAAAAAAGGCATTCAGAAAACAGATCATAGGCATAAACAGATGCGCAATTTGAAGAATGCATTAAATTGTTGCTGAGTACAGTTACAGTATTGTATGTTTGATTGAATACTTGTGTGTAACAGAACAAGAATTATGAACTAAAATCAAGAAATATGTATTCATTCTGTAATTGGTTTTACAGTCTGTGTTGGTGACTGAATCCAGTTAATCAAGTTGTTGACAATTATTAAACTTTGCAATATCCTTGGATTAGAAAGGCTGCTGCCAGATCTGATCCGATATAAAATTTCCCAGAGTGAGACTTTTCCCTCTTCAACCCTAACAGCCATCATCGACAGTCTTTAAGGGCAAAAGAATTATCAAAATTCCTTCACATATTTGCTAAAAACCCTTCGACACTATTTCTCAGACGATCCAAAAGATCAATCTCAGAATTCCTTCATAAAGTTCACGACCCGACCAACCCCTTGAAGCGAGCATATGACATGATTATTATGAACACACAAGCACAGACTATTCCCGTGACAATGCAAACCTGTCAATTCAAAAAGATTCAATCTCAGACATGTTCATTAAAGTCATACTAGACAAGATTGCCAGCAGAAATGCTTTGCATACCCATTTGAACATGTATCCGTAACCATCATTCCACGTATATGGGATATTCATGCCAAAAATTCCAGCCACCAATGAAAATATGGCCATACATAGAGTCCCAGCACTGAGAAAAAGCTCAAGCTGTACCGTGAAACATGAAGAAAATAAAAAGCACGTCTTACACAATACAGAATACAGAGACTCCAGAGGAAAAAATAAATAAAAGAAAATAATCCTGCATAGTGATCAGATAACTGCATAGGATGAAAAAAGCACCTGAATCAGCTGATTCCTGTGGTTATCAAGCTGAAATATGGAAGCACAAGTTATATCAGAAAACTTTAGTATGTTGCCATAAAAATTTAAGATTGATGAATCAAGTACCTGAATATTGATATAATCCTCTGTATCATCAATATATTCACGCAGCTGCAAAATATCATATTTTAACAGTCAAATTTGTTTAGTATATAGTGTAAATAATGTGGAAAATATGCCTAAATGTATTCCACGCTTAACTGTAGGTCTATGAAATTCCTTTTCTATTGACACAGTGAAAAATTCTTGTTGGACTATTTACGTGCATTTAAGGGAATTTTTTATGTGTTCACCCAATATCATCCCCTTCCTATCACATTAAGGTGTTGAAGACACAATAAGATGAGGTTCATGTTTCCAAGTTTCTTTAAAGTCTTTATCCTTCTCTTTACTGTTCTAAAACTCAGATCTTTACACAACATTCCTATGTCCCTTCCTTAATAGTGTATATAGAAGACCACTCTGTACACCCTCACTTGCAGGTTCTCAGGGTCATTATAATTCTGCTTTGATCAGTAAGGCATGATGACTCATAGCTCTGTTTTTTATTGGTTCTAAGCTGACCTAGAAATCACAGGTATTCTAGAAGTCACAATCTTGGGACTAGGGATTCTGTTAAAGGTAATATGTATAATGGCTTCACTGGATGTGTTGAAGGACCAGCTTACTCCATAGACATGCACCCTTTAAAATCTTTTGGTGGTTCTTACTTCCGCCTATCCCACCCTCCCTCTCTCCCAAAAAAAAAAACAAAACTTCAGATTCAAATGTCCTTGGACCTTAACAGGTTTGCATAGGGTCCAAGAGTGTTGGAGGGAGGGAGGGCGTGAGATAGGCTAGGTCCTAGGTTCAATTCTCCTTGTAAGCCAGAGAGAAAGATAAGTACGCATCTAAAACAGCACATACCGTAGCTAATTTGTTCAAGGTGCCATCAATCTGCATAAAATAAGCCTGCAGAGGTATTATTAGCAGATTAGTATATACACAGCTTCACTAAAACAAGACAGAAAAAGTATGCCAATGTTATACCTCAAGTAGCATTTCAAGTTCCTCAACATCATTCTCATCTCCACGAACAGTGGCAATGCTTGCTCTACTTGCCCGAGATATTTTTGAGCCTATGGTAGGGGAGGCAGGATACCAATTGGGAGGACCAGAGACACTAACTGGTGAAGATGCACCAGCCAACTTTCTTGACAAGTAAAGGTCAGCCATATCATCGTCATCATCCAACAGCTGTTCAAGCTCATCCCTTACCTGCAACAAGTAATACAGGATTACTTATTACCATGATTAACAGTAGTAAAGAGGAAACTAATGTTTTCTTTAATTAAACTCTGACTGGGAAAGTTTGTCTCATCTCAACTCCATACCACAAGTTTGGATAGCATAAGGCTGCAAATTCAATATGAGATACACAGCAGAAGACTATGTCTTACAGACATAAAAAGAAAGTGCATTCATAATGATACTAATTTAGACTGCAAGTATGAAGAAAACCTAATTGCTAGCTTTAGCGCCCATACAGCACAGCTCTTGGGGCACCCGAAGAGGGCTTCTGTGAAGCCAGTGTTTTAGGCGTTGACTCTTAAAAGTAATTTTGTGCCCCCACAGAAGCTGAAATATGCATATTTGAAAGGCTAAAATTTGAAGCTGTTTCTAGTTTTATTGAAAAAATATATATTAAAAAAGATTGTGCAGGAAGTTTCTATTTAAAATGTATTAATTTACACCATTACCGTTAAATTTTAACTAAATTCCATCCATGTCCTTTTGAATAACCCAAACAAAAAACGACTTATTGTTATCAGAACTTTAGAAAAAGCTATACTAACAGCGTAACTTTGCCACAAAACATCTACTTGTCAGATATGGATGACCAAGAAGTACAGTGGATGCACCTCAACCATTCATTTCTCATCTAACAATTGACCAAGGAAGTTAAATATTATACATATGTATGAGTGCTCAAATGCATCTAGCAAACTTATTAGTCATCTAAACAATGTTACTTTCATGAATCAAACATCTTATCTTATAATGTAATGCTTAGAAAATAGAATGAGGACAGTGGGTGGCATTGAGTATAACTACTCTCTCATCTTCAACACACACTAATGTGACAGAAATAGCATCTTGTGGTGATTGCATTAAAGTTCACTAACTCTCATAAGACATGAACTACGATGTAATTATTCACACCCTACAGGGAGATTATATACCTTTTGTACGCGAGCAGTCAACCTTGTCATTGCACTCTTCAATTTACGAACCCTGTCCAAATTGCGGCTGCTAATCTGCAGGTTGCATTGGATCAAAATATTGTCCAAAAGAAGTAGGCATAAGAAGTCATTCTATCATGGTTACAGATGCTAAGCTTAGAAAACCATTCAGGCAAGTATGCAAGCCAAAATTTATCTGAACCCTGATATCTAGAATCTCTTCTATGACACAATTTCACATTCACACAAGATGGCAGACAATTATCCCTAGACTTCATCGTGTAGTGCTTTAAGCAGAATTTTAGCATGCTGACAACTGAGACACCTAAACCTAATAACAGTGAGTTACCTAAATCAAACCAAACCAGTGAATGGAAATACTATATTCCTGTTCACTTTCTCTATTTTTTTTCCATTTAGCATTCCTCAAGAGGTGGAGACAGGCAACAACCATAGAGCCCATACAAAGACGCAAAGAAAATGAGAGAAAACACAAGTCCTACCTTTGAGGTAAGCTCATCTAAAGCAGGATAAGCAGCAGTCTCCAGTTCTGTCGTACGTGCAGAAAGATAACTGCAAATTGCTTCCAAAGCTACCTCCAAGGCCCGGAACTCAAATGGAGACTCTACATTGCATAATCTAGATCACTCAGACGTCAAAGAATAAAACCAGAACTCAGAAGTTTTGATGTTTAGGATGTTAGTGATAGATGTAAACATTTGTATATTTCCAAGAATACTAAAGACAGACACAACTCATCAATGATAAACTTTGAAATTACTAAGTCATACCATCTTCTTCACCGGCATCTAAATCAATTTGCCCAGCTGGGAACTCTTTCTCATCTTTTTGGCTTTCACGTATGGCATTTACAGGAGGCAACCGTCTTTGAAGCTCTTCAACAACAGGGATAACATTTTCATCCACTGGATCCCGAAGCAGCACCTATCCCATAACAAACTAACAATCACCATCTGCAAAAGAACCCCAACTCATAGAAAGTTGAAAGCACCACATTTTTTTCCTCTCTAGAACACCAGGACATAATACAGGTTTGATTTTCAATGTCCTGAATTTGCACCATCTATTTAGTTCCTCCTTCGATTAATTCCCCCTCCCCCCCCCCCACAAAAAAAAAAAGGAAAAAAACAATTAATTCCCGGGTTGACCATTATGTACTGGTCTCTTAAAATACATATACTACTTCGTCTCTTAAATCAGCAATCTTTAACTACGCAACAAAAGTAAAAATTAAAAATTAAATACTGATGGCTATTCAGTTCTCTGACCCCTCAAAAAACCCAAAACAAAATCAATTCAGCAGAAGAAGAAAACGAATTTATTTACAGAAAGAGAGAGAGGCTAACCTCTTCAGCAGTGATTATTGCTTTAATATGCTGCACACCCAGATACAAACAAACCCAATTCAATTAACAGCAAAAACAAAAACACAACAGCCAAAAAACTTTAAAAAAGCAAAACAACAAAATTGAAAATTGAAAAGAGAAGAGCACCTCCAAATTGAGAACTATAGCCCTGTCGCGGCCGAGAATGGTGGAAGGGTAAGAGAGCAAAGGATCGACAATGCGAAGATCGCGAGCGTGAATGTGAACTCTGTGCATGATGGCATACTTGTCCACGTCCAAGACTGTAGCTTTTCCCGTACCGTCCAGCAAAACCCAACTCCGAGACGACTTCTTCTTCACGGCCACCACCGCTTGTGGGTCCACCGGCACCACTTCCCCATCTCGAGCCATATCTGACCATCCCCGAAACCCAATCTCACTCACATCCCTCACTTTCAATTTTCAACAAACCCAACAACTCCTAATCTCAATTATAATACAATTTAGTTTGTATCATTGAGAATTTTAATGGGGAAGTGAAGAACTTGGCGTCAGAAAAGCCAGGGGCGGTGAGTTGTTTATGTTTATTCAATATTTTATTAGTATTTTCGTTTTTGTGTGATTGTTAATTTTGGGGATTGGATTATTAGGGATTTGGATTGGGGCAGTTGTGTTTGTTGGGAGAGAAAAAGGAGTTTGGGCTGTGGGTTGCGTTTATGTTTAGGGTTCATATGGTGCGGTTTGTTAGGGGTGAATTGGGAACTTGACACGCAAGAAAAGGTTTCTCAAAAGGTAAACAAGAAGAGTGTGGGGCTGCTTGGACCACAGGATTTCTGAACCTGCGGATCTATTCTTCTGGGGTAGGACTCTGTTCTCGTACGACACCACCCTTTGACGGTTGACTGATCATACAAACCGTATTCAAATTCTCGTCATCGTCGCGATTATACCAATCAATTATATCACATGATTATATTTTAATGCTAAATACAATAATTTGTTAAATTTTACAAAAACAATTTTAAGCGCATCTTTGCAGCCTAAAAAAGCAAAACAAAATGTTTTTTTTTTTTTTTTTTTGTCACATAAGATTTGGTAGTTATAAATGACATCAAGGCCTTTTTAAGGGAGCAAATCAAATCAAATCTGTGTTTCGTTCAAGTCGATGGTTTTCTGATCACAGAGTGTTCCAAAAGAGGCAAACAGACTTTACCTTGTTTTTCAGAAAACAAACAAACTTGTCTATTTGGGTATACAAACAAACTTGTCTATTTGGGTATATAAGCCGTCCCCAAGTCTTTTGTTTTTCTAATGCACCTTTTCCAGTCCATGGAATTAGATTTTTTTTTTTTTTTGCCCCTTTATCAAACGTAAGCTAACCAACCAAAACACTTACTATGTCCTTTTTTGCTTGTCTTGCTTTAGTATCGTATGGTTCATGCAAGCGAACAAGAGGCTATGGTTAGAGGATGGTTCAATTCAAAAGCTTTCTTATTTCTCCATTTTCACCTATTCCACCAAACATTAACAAATAAAGAGGCCTACATGCACTGCTTGTTTTTTACACTTAGGATTGGTTGTGCCACCGTACACCGTGTGAAAATAGATGTATTTAATACGATGGGTTCGTAACATTTTTTGTGCATATAGACAAAAGCACCGTAATGCCCCCAAAAAAAAAAAGGGTCTAGTCCAATGAAAATGAGCTTTGACTTGTAGACTAATTGTCTTATGTTCGAACCCTCATGGCACCTTGATTGTGTGTGTGTGAGAAACTCTCCCTCTTGTAATTTAGACTATCGCTTATATTAAAAATATAAAATAAAAAACAACCGTAATGGGTTAAATACCCTTTGTATTAAAAATATCCGGTTTGGCATAGAAGCACCTTTTACATCGACATTGAGGAGCTCGTGGACTTGTTGAGTGTGACATTGAGGGGTTGGAGTATCTCATGGACCCTTCTTCTCTCCTTCTCTTATATGAATTGACACTGACCGTTACTGAAGTCCCCACCAATCTTCCTTTGTCCAAAATCCTTCTGATGTAGGACTATTGCCATAGAAGGAGATATTCCGGAGGTCATGTGAAAGATGCTCTTTTATCTTTTATGATATAGACATCAAACTACATGACAAGATAATAACAAAATACAGCGAATGAGCCAGAGTCCAAGGCCCAAGGAGTCCCAATTCAAAACTTATACAAAACTTTCAACTGAAAGGCCCAAAAGCCATATTTAATTGGGTTTGGGCTCCACTTAATGTGAGTTCAATCCATTTCTCTTGTGCCCACCTGTTATCTATCTAATTTTTTGACATATATCCTTCTACTTTTTATTTTTGGTTTCCGAATGTATCTCCAGGCATGGCCCAGGCCTAATCCTTCGAAGTACTGTCAGGCGCATATGAGGGGATTTTTCCCAAAAAAAGTTTTCTGCATCCACAAGGGCTCAAACCTGAGACCACTTGCTTAAGTGACCAAAGCCCCTTCCACTCTGACCAACCCTCATTGGTATATGTCCTTCTACTTAACTCTAAGTTAACAATGTTAAGTTTAATTAAATTAAATAATAAAAACTAATAATTGAAGGGGAATAAAACACCCAAGAGCGAACTTGCACCCACTCTCAATCCTCAGTGAACCCAAACCAGCCGGCCACCAAAACTCTCCTTCTCGCCCCCGCCAAAGAATCCTTTCTACCTTTGTCCCCCTTCTCTCTCTTTTTCCCTTGATTTCTCTTCTTCCCTCTTAATCTCTTTCTCTCTTTCAAAGCACAGGCTAGAAGAGCAGGGGAAGAATATAGATTTGGATCTAGAATAAAGGGGGAGAAAGATAAAGAAGAGGCTTTTCCGACGACAAGGAGGAGAGGGGGATGCGCCGGCAAGGTGGGGATGTTGACGGATTGGGGGTAGTGGGAGTTCACTATTGGGTTTTCTTTTGTTTTAAAAAAAACTAGCCTCTCCGCACGCGCTTCCGCGCCTGCGAGAGGCATTTAAAAAAAAAAATTAAAATAGGCCATTATCTGATTTTTCTTTTAATTTTAATTTTTTTAAATATGAAAAAGTGTGAATTTACCATATTATCCTCATTTAATTAATAATTTCAATTCTTAATGTTTGCATTAACCAAGGGCATTTTTTGGTATTTTGAATGTTTCACCATTCTCTGCCTTTTGCTTTATATATATAGATAGATAAACAGAAGTTATCTTATTCAAGCCATAAACATGGCCACATGGCTTCGCACTGCTTCAGAGCCTTTGCCTTGTCTGGCTTCTTCAAGAACATTCCCGACATTTTGATTTCTCTGATGCTTTCACTTAATTATTAGAGTTTTTATTTTTTTAAATTTAATTAAAAGTTTACACTGTTAACTTAGGTTAAGTGTAATGACATGTCTTAAAGAGTTAGATAGGTAACAAGTGGACACAGAAAAAATGGTAACAGAAAAATTGAACTCCACTTATGCAACCACTCATGCACTGCCACTACTTCTGTTATGGAAAGTAATGTGGTAATTAATATGCTAATTAACAATTTGGCTATAATAGTTTGTTTTTTATATTTTGATACCAGTGATATTGATGGAACGGGTTTTCTCTCGCACACTGTCAAGGTGTCATAGAGGTTCGAACTTAAAACCCTTTCCACTTAGTTAGACCCTGTTGGCAGCTATAATAGTTAAAATAAAACTATTTTAACCATATTTACAGACCACTTTGGTTCCTCAAGCAAATATACATCACCATAGTCTGCAGTCAGAAAATTACCTCAAGAAGTTACCATTTCGTTTGTTTCCTTTTCCTATAAAAATAAGTATATCGCTTTGTCAAAAAACAATGCTCAATAAAATAAAATAAAATAAAGAGAAAGGAAAAGAGCAAACGGTTCTTTATGAAAGCGCCAACAGAAGCCTATGCTCACCCCTGATCAAGTCCAAGGCCCAAAATGTTGGGTATTTCCTACGGAGAGCTCTTCCTCTTGATCGGAGCCACAGCTGCTCTAGTCGGTACTCTCTCTCTCTCTCTCTCTCTCTCTCTCTACTTTTATTTGTCAATTCAAAAGAAATCTGCTTTATAGTCCAACATTTCTCTGAATCGTTTTTTTTTTTCTGAATTCTCTCGCATGTTGTATCGGCTCATGTGAGAAAGTTGGGCTCTAAAGCATCTTCATTTTCAAATTTGGTTCTGATTTTGTTTTAGGGAAGTCAAAGTCTTTCTGGGTTATCTGAGATTGTGGGTTTAATCATTGGGTAATTTTATTGGAGACAGAAACTGAAAATGTGAAGTTGGTTTGGTTTGTAATGGGTTGCTTGCAGGACCAAAGGATTTGCCTAGAATTGCTAGAACAGCGGGGCGGCTAGCGGGTCAGGCAATCGGGTATGTTCAGTTAGCTCGTGGCCAATTCGAAAATGTTATGCAGCAATCTCAAGCTCGCCAGGTACTTCTTTCTAAAAACTAAAACTCCTTATAAATGAATTAAAAGACTGACAAACTGATAACTGTCATGAGCTAACATGCCATTGAACCAAAAGGCCTTTTGTGTTAAGTAATTTATGTCCATTGCATGATCTTTTAGGTTCATAAAGAACTTCAAGATGCTTTGGCACAATTAGAGTCGATTCGATATGAAGTTCGAAGCATATCACTTGTGAATCCTGGTCCTCTGACTCGAAAGCTGATGGACAAACCTCAAGACCTGGCTCCTACAGGTAATGGCACTATTCTTAGCAGCCATGCATTGTTGCCAAGTAATGTTTTTGCTTCTCAAATGATTGCCAGTTTATGTGTTTTCTTGTTAGGGGCCAATAGGTCACTTGAGAAGCCCAAGGAAGAGCTGAAGTCAACAAGTACTGTGCTGAAGGTTTTAATATTATAATGTCTTGTTATAAATAGCCCACTTTGCATAATGTTACATTGCTTGTATGTATCATTGGCAGGATAGAACCCCAGAGTCAGTTCATTTGCATAGCTAAGCAACTGCTTATGAAAGATTGGCTGAATCTGATGCCGTGAAGACTGGCTCTTTGAAGAGAAGTACAGAGAAAGAGAACCTTAGTGATGAAAGTGGTCTTTTTGCTGTTCTCCCAGTTTCAGCTGAAAGCACTGGGATGCTACCAAATCGCAAGGGTAATAGTCTTCTGAATTATAACACTTCAAATTTATGATATCAATGACCTGTGGTTCTAATCTGAACACACACCACAGGGAGCAGTCTGGAATGGAAATTCCCTTTCTAATATCTTTAGAAACAACAAATTTTGAAATTTTCGTCTCTAAACTATATACTTTTCTACATTGTCCAGATTATCTTCAATAATAGAAGTCATCACGGTGTGTGCTGCAAATCCTGTGGTCCTATCTTCAATAATATAAGTAATTGTCTTACTTATGCCTTTGTATGGTTGGCCAACATAGATGTCACTCATGCTCATGGCCTAAATGTGTATGATTACTCCAATATGGAATTGATTTTGGTTGGTTGTGGTGGGTGTATTTGGGATTGCGAGGTCACAATAAGTGGGCTGTTGGGTTAAACACATGCCATAGAAATAATCTTGAACTTTTATTGTACCTTCTCCTTGATTACATAGCATGTAAAATTTGCACATTAAAATCTTTATGCAAGATCCTTTGTTTGACAAGCACACAAATATAAGAAGTTGTTTCAACCTATAAGTTGAACATGCCATTCTTTTTCTTAATAGATTTTGCAAGTAGTTGAGCTTTACATCTGATATTTATTTTTCCAAATAAATAACCCATGGTTGTGATGACAGAGAATGTTGAAGGATCAGACGTTGTGTTGGAAGCGATACTTGAAGCAGAGGTAGCACGCAATGCCAAAGATTTCTTTTCACAGCCTGCAATTCAAATACAGTGAAATGAGAAGGTTTTGCTTTATATACTCAAAGTGCTTATGTCTGGGTATTTTTTTGTAGTATTATTAGATATATAATTGGACAAGGTTTGTATTAGGGAATGCTCTGTTTCATTGTAGATGTAATTGAACAATGTTAAATTACTATTCTGAAGATGTAAAACTTTTGGAGATCTTTAAAATCGTTATTTCTTCTATCACAGGGACAACTTTCATCAACTTCATCATGTTGAATAATTGAATTTGAATATTTGATTAGCTAGCTAAGTAATGATTAAGTTATAATTAACAAGTTTCAAGATCGAATTATTCGAGGGTATATGTTGAGTGATGTTAACCACTTTAGTGAGCTTCTTATTTACAGGTGATTGATCGAGCTTGCTCCTAAATATTGTTTAACTAAACACCTCTCCGGCATGATCAGCTGAAAGATGAACATGCTCTTTCCTTGTTGAGAAATGGAGGAGAATATGTAGGGATTAGTTTTGAGAGAATTACCGGCTACAATGAGGGCTGCACTGGTTTGTTTGTTACAAAAAATATAACGGGGGTCATGGGAGAGGAATAGTATTGGGTCAAGACTGGGCTCAAAAGTAAAGCCCAGATTGAACTCTTCTGAGTTGGGTTGGCTTGTTCTAATACTGGGTTTGGACAAGGCCATTACCCACTAGGGCCATGCCCTTTATTTGTTGAAGTATGTAAATGAAATGTTAATATTTTCATCAAATTTTTTTACAAGCCATAGTCTAAACTATTCTAATTCAATCTAATCTTCTAGAAGGAGAATTCGAACTTGGGTGCAAGGGGGCGGGTTCACCCCATGAGCAACTGGCCTAATACACGTTTGCAGTACTCCAATCATTTTAAGTACATAAGATACGACGAGGGATGAAGGCAAAGCCAACTTTATGGTACTTCTGAATTATAGTAGTATATAGGTTATGACTTGATCATTTACCTATTGCGAAAACTATTGATACTCTGAATCCAGTGTAATTAATAGGAGATGGATTGGACTTCTCAATTCGATAACCCAATTATAATCTGAATCCAGTAATCCGATTATAAATGGATTCGAATATGGATTATAGTTTATCCGATCCGATAATAATATGATCCGACTTAATATGAAGTATAATTTAGTTTTTCTATGCTTTATATTAATATTTTATATGTGAAAATGAGTAATTTAGTTTTATATGCACTAAGAATACACTTGAAACTATTTAATTTTTATCAAACTTTGATGTAAAAAAATAGATAAATACAATAAAAGAACAAGACTACAAATGAAATATTTTTTTTTGTACATCTCAAAATAAATATGATAATAATCCAAGCTGAATCCGATTCATAACTGATATGGACTGATAGGTGCAATCCGATAATCCAATTATAAATGAATTCGGATTTGGATTGAGTTATATCCAAATCCGATCCATTTACAAGTCTAACCCTAAGCACTGGGTGGAGCCATACATTATTGGTAAGGGTGGCACCTTAGATCACTCAAGCTATTTTTTTATGTGGAAATTTATAGAAGTTTTTAACTTATTGCAAAATTATTTTGGGATTTCTTCTCAGTTTTTTTACTTTCACATTTGTCCAAGATCTGAGGTCTAGATATGGCAGCAAAAAAGATATGGCAGAGGGGAAGAAAGAGAGAGGATCTGAGATAAGAGAGAAGAGGAGAAGAGAAGAGGGGAAGAGAGAGAGAAGAAGAAGAGAGAACAGAGAAGAGAGAGAAGAGAGCACAAAGAAGAAAGAGAAGAAGAGAAGAAAAGAGAAGAGAAGAGGGGAAGAGAGAGAGAAGAAGAGAGATGGCTGGAGGCATGCTCTCTAGCTTCGAAACCCACATTTGGGGTTGGGTTTCTAAGCCCTAATTATGTGGGACTTGGATTCAAGGCTCATATCTAGTCCTAGACACACTTTAAGCTCACCAAACAATGGCTAGGACTCATGTTCATTTTAATTGAAAATATCCAGTGCAATCCAGCCTACCAAACGGGGCCAAAATTCTCCTTTTTTCAAAACATAGAAAGAGCTATAACAATAATATAGCTTTTAATTCGTGAACTAATAAATGAAGAACCGAAAACAAAGTTTTAAAAAAGATTAATTTTAAAATATCAACATATATTTTTTTTTTATACAAGCAATATTATTGGGGAAGGGGGGAATCAAACCTAGGATCTCATGTGCAAAGGTAAATACTCTTAACCACTTAAACTACAAGTTCTTTGTAAAATATCAATAAATTTTTGTCTTCTTACCTATTAAAAAAAAAAAAAATCAGATATACAAAAACCTATATAATTAGAATCTCACCAAACAGATAATCATGTAAGAAATGTGTTGGGGATCACTTTGGGAAGGGGGCAAGTGCCCCCGATTGTGCTCAGGTGGTTCCTCCTTGAATATGATTGTAGTTAGGTAAAAGACTAAAATAATATAGTCACTATACATTGTCCCTATAATTTTTCTCCGTCTTTCCTCTCTAACCAACCCATTCGATCGATGCCCCAACAACTCAAACCTTTCATCTTTTCAGCTCTAATTTTCTTTCCATCAAATATATGGCGTGTGCATGAACTTGTTACGCTCTAATTATAGCAAACTTGTTTTAGTCCGGAAAAGAATGGTTTTCAATTCAATCAACTTTTCTAATACCAAATCGGTGCTTGAGCTTTCATTTGTAAATCCTCACTTGGAAACTTTAAAAAAGAGTGGTTTTGTTGCCTTCCGCGATCATTCGGTTCTAGTTATTTTATTAAACTGTAGTACCAACCTGTCAAAAATAATTGTTTTCCAATGAAAGATATGACATGGGGCTGCTACAGTGTCAGATCCAAGAAATCCATATTTGGTGGAAGAGAGAGAGAGCCCATAGACTTGTGATTTGCTTTATCTTGAAAAGATAAGTGCTACAAAATTATTGGCCTAAATCAAATGTTAGTGATCTCATGAAATTCAATCATGGTTATAAATTAATATATATATATAGTCCCTTTCTATTGAAGGATTTTTTAAATAATTTTATTTGAGGGACACCTTTTAAGGTCCCCTACAAATATTTTTTAATGATCCAAACCATCTATTTTTTAAGTCTATATTCATAGATCATCTTTGCAAAAAATTAGACAAATCGGAAACCGTTTTGATATCCAATTGTGTCCTACAAAATCAATGAATACGGTGCTTCAAGAAAATACTAAAATTTCAATAATTTAATTGAGTGGTTAAATGATATCGGATTCAAGTGATTTTTTGTAGAGATGATCTTTGAATGAGTATCTACAAAATAGACGGTTTGGATTAGTGAAATACAATACGAAGTGGGCCCTACAAGGATGTCCCTCAAATAAGCATATTTAAGGGATCCCTCAACTGAAGCTCCATGTATATATATATATACTTCCACGTTTGGTGAGTCAGATTGAACTGGACTATTTCAATTAAAAAAAGGGCATTATTTTGCAAACTAGTGGTCTTAAGATTTGAATCCTCATGACACCTTGGTACGTAGTGTATGTGAGAAAACCTCATTCCCCATTCCTAACTTTGGCAACAAAAGAAAAACAAGAATTCTGGCTGCTTTTTGACGAACTTATAAATGTTAAGACTAGACTTATTAAAATAGACAACAATCCAACATAAAAATAAAAATAAAAAGTCTCATCTATAACTACCATATCCCATTATAGAACTCAAACCACGTTCACTTAACACAGCCTACTTTCACCAGTCAGATACAGATATTTGATTATCATGAATTTATAAACAAATGGAATATAAATAAATGGCCATAAACGAAAGCCCCATCAATATGCACATGGCCTTGTTCCCTTCGCTCACTTGCCTCATCAATCTATTAGTACCCTCCTCAGGAAAATTATTGCAAAAATGCAATAAATTATTGGATACATCAACAGGAAATTGATCAGAAAATGAATGAAGAATCTTTCGAGAGGAAAAAAACGTAGCATTAATTTGAAGGAATAAAACACACAACAACTATGACAACAAGGTCAACAATAAAAAATAATGGGGGTAATTATAAAGAAATCCAATAGCAATAAACAAGGCAGACACTAGGTTAAGTTTATTGCTTCTTGTCCATTACAAATGTCCAGCATCTTTACTATCTATATACCATCGCATAAAAATACAGACACATTCAGAGAAACACACCCTGCTCCATCTCTTGGACACAGCATGCGCTTAAAATACTAGACCGACTGATCGAACTCAGCTTCTGTTTTTGCATTTCTCCATAGCCCTTGGAGCTGAAAATAAGTGAAACAAAAATAGTATTAGTAATATATAGATGAATAGAGTTAAATTTTCTGGTAGTATGTGGATCCGAACGGTCCCATGGTATTTTGAACCGAAGACTTGATGACCTTTAGCTATATCACAAAGCCAACAAATCTTGGAAACGGGCATTTTATACATGTGTAGAGGCAACTTATATAGAGAATTTTAGTAGTAATTTTATGCGGGCACATACCAAGTCCAATTGCTTCTGATCCTTTCATTATTCGCAGGCGCTTGCATGAATCAACAAACATCCTGCATATACAAAGTGAAATAAAGTTTGTCAATTAAGTGTAGCAGGATTTTTTTAATGCTCTTGAAAAAAAATTCTTCTTATTTTTTTGTGATTATTATTTGATTTAGGGTTTGTAGAAATAAGGGATGAAGAACTTACTCCCACGGAACATCACCCACGAGCATCCAATCGCCATCCTTATCCTCATAGGTTGGCACATACTCAGAACTGTTTAGTAGATCCATCAACTTGCTCTCATTCATGAAATCTATCATTCCTTGGGGCCCATAGTAACCTGTAAATATTCAATCCCAATATGATAATTAATTAATTAAAGAGTTAATAAAATAATAACAATGAAGTGACAATTAACAACCTATAGGTTGTAATGATCATATACCAACAAACGATTTCATCATGTCCACTAAAAAAAACAATTGCTACTCAAGATCTAAATTAAGGTAAATCTACAGTTTCTAAAGTAGGAAATTAAACATGTATTATTTCTTTTTCTGTACATGTTTTGCTAAGTAATTAATTTTTTGTGTTTTGGGTTTGTTGTCGAAGAGTTAATTTGATTGAATAATATATTTTCAAACTTACCCATGGTGAAGGAACTGAACATCTTGGCCAAGGAATTAGACAGCTCTTGGTAGCTCTTGTACATCTTCAAATCCACCTTACGAAGATATGGAGCACCATCCATGCAAACCTTCACAAACGCAGCGCTGCAGCCGCTTCCCTTCTCAGTGCTCTCCTCGCTGCTGCTCTTCTGCGCCATTATGTTCTTCCGGTATGATCGCACTGGTGGCCAACCCACAACTTGTGCCCTGAATTTTTTGGATTAATCATTTAATTAGTGCATGTTATAGCTACATAGAAATTATGAAGCCCTCATTGATGTCCTTATTCAAACACTACCCACAAAACCAAATGAAAGGAAAAATAAACTTAGAAAAACAAAATTAATTTACAAAATTTTCGGATCAAAAAATGAAATCAGTTTGTTGGAAAACTCCAGAAAATATACAAAAATAAAAGGGCAGGCTCACTGCCCTGGCTAACTGGCCTAACTCACAACTTTTGTAAATTCAAACATAGTAATTTATCAATATGTGCGACCCTATAAAGAATTGAGGTTAGATTATGTGCTAATATGCAGATAATCCCACTTACTTAGCTGGTGGCTTTGCTGGATCTTTTGTGCAAGTAAGGAGGTTGTTTTTTTCCTTGGAAGCAATATTTTTGACGTTTTCGTTCAGATCTTCCTTGGACTGAAGGTTCAGTTTGAGATCAATGGTCTCAGAGAAGCCTCTCTTTCCAGTAGCCCTGGGAGTCTCTGGCTCAGGCACAGTGCCCCCACCAGGCAAACCAAGGCACAGCTCAGTCTCTTTGAGATTCAGATCGCGCTCGACCCCAAGCATGTTCGGCATCTTGCGGCTAACAGCAGAAGCTGCCATGGAAACTCAGCCACGGCCAAAGAGAAAAGAAACAAAGAAAATGGTTTGATATAAAAAAAAGCTGTGCTTGCGCTAGCTTGTATTGGTGGTGATGCGTAGAGAGCTGCTGCTGCTTCTTTTTTTCTTGTGTCTTGTTGTGTTGTTGAGTTGTTTTTGGGCAAAGAGAGGAAGACCCCCACTCAATAATATAACTGCGTGGGACGCTTGTGTCTGTGTCTGCATGTGTATGTCATATCGAGTCTCTGATGGCCTGATGATTTGACACGTGGAGGTATTGGGAGCGTTGATGTTTTGAGGTTGTGCAGATGGTGGCAATCATTTGCCGACGGGATTAGATTTGGAGGTAGTGGCTAATATGGCTTCTATCTCCTGTTGTTGAGCCTTCAAGCTAGCTAGCTGTTTGTAGCTCTCAGAGTCAACCATCACATGCAACGCAAGGCAGCGGTCAGATGATTCATTTAAAATTAGAATAAAACTATTTCAATGATATTAAGAGTTACCAAATTAGAGATTTTGTTTTGATGTCTCTAGCATTAACCGTGATCTTCATAGTGATAGAATTTGTATGTAGGACCTACTTATATGAATGAGTTCCATAGTGCAAGAGATGTGGTTATTAAATAGTTTGTATTTTCAATCCTTTCAATATCCATCAAATGTCACTAGAGGTAAGGTTTATCGATATTGTCTTTTGGGAACTGCATGTTAGCACTCTAGAAAAGTCAGCATCTACATTTTATAGATATAATGGAGAAATTGAACTGTGAAAAGTGCATAATGACTTTCGATGTTAACACTCTAAAAAAGTCAGCAAGTATGTTTTATAAATATAATGGAGAAATTGAACTGTGAAAAATGCATAATGACTTTCGATGTTAACGCTCTAAAAAAGTCAGCAAGTACGTTTTATCAATATAATGGAGAAATTGAAATGTAAAAAGTGCATAATGACTTTCATAGGGTGTCAATAACAGTTCCCTTATCTTTTCTTTTGCATAACCATTAATTTTTTTTTTATATATATTTTAAATATGTTCATAATTGAAGGATTCCTGGTTATTGCAATATTCGACGATTTATTATCAACTAACTTCAAGTTTAGTAACTTTTCTCTTCATTTTTTTTGTACGTTCATAATTGAAGGATTCCTGATTATGGCAATATTTGACGATTTATTACCAACTAACTTTAAGTTTAGTAGCTTTTCTCTTCTCAAATGTTCAGAAAAGTTCTAAGTTGAACTCCCAATAATACTTATTCCAAATTTACAAATACAGTCAAGGTTTTAGGCCGACCAAAAAAAAGAGAAGAGAGCTGTTCTGAATTTTGTTGTGTGACGTTAGTTAATTAAATTGATTTGTCAAGAGCTAATTATGCACCAACCAAGGCACCGCGCTAGGTTTGTGCACATCTTGCTTTACTATATATCTTAGTTTCATGTGAGTGCACATGCCATCCCACTACGTGTGGCAGTGCTGCGCCAGCTACCTTGATTGGTTTTTTCAAGTTAGGAAATTTAGGCCCAAAAGGAAGAAGAAGAATGGAAAATAAAAATTTTAGAAATAAAATTAGTATTGTCTGAAATCTGGGTTCATGTTGGAACATGATTACGAGTTTAATTTGAGTATCATATAGTATATAGATTATGAATCTCCTATGGAATGAAATGTTCCACCCGACCAAGAAACGAAAAAGAAAAAGTTTGGTTCAAGTCACATTATATGCGTATTACTCTTTATGAAACTCACCAAACATTTATGAAGTACATATGTCTATCATTCAAAACATTTCTTAAAAATATACACTGCGAAATTCGCCCATCATATAACAATTTAAAATTATTTACGTGTATTAATCGTGTTAAATACATTTTACGTGTATAATTCATGAATAATACGTTTGCTCTCAAAAAACATGTATATTCTGTATAATTGAGAAGTTTACATGAAATATAAGTATTTTTAAGATATACATATAAATGTGTATAAGACGCATATTATACGCGAATTTACTAACTAGGATTTAATCCATGGGGCTGCAACATCAGTGTCATCTCTTATTTTTGTAATCCAAAAAACATAGAAGAGTGACAATACAACATTGATCAATTTAACAAAGGTGAGAATATTTTTGCTTCAACATAAGATACAAAAATCATATAAATTAGAAGCCACGTGTTCACTCGTTGATATATTGTGGATACTTTCAAAAGTCAAAACTATGTTGTTTTGGAGTATAAATGTTGAATATTTTGGAGAGTTTTGAAATTTTTATATTAGAATACAAGCTAGAAACGACGTACTTTCTTATATAAGTATAAAATATAGTATTTGGTATAATGATAGTTATTTCCATTTAATTGGATCTCAACTCAACTAGCCCTCATTCCATCTATCACATACCCATATATATATATAGTTATTCTTCATCCGAATGTTCGGACATTATTATCGCACGATAATAAAGTGCGGACATCCAGATGAGAGAATAATTTTATTTTATGCTGACATCCGTACGTTAATACCGTGTGGATGCCATGTGTTTTCTACTAACCCTCGCTATTTACAACGACGTCTGCACGGTAATAACGCGCAGACGTTCAAATGAGAGAATAACTTATATATATACATATTTTCTCCTATGTAGACTTCTGAATGTTATTACTATGTGGACGTCATGTATTTTCTATTATCCCTCCCTGCTTTCCTTCTTATTTACAATGGTGTTCGCACGGTAATACCGTTCGTATGTAAGAAAATCTCTATATATATAATAAATTAATCGTAACAAATGATGTATATAAAAACGTATTTCTTACATTATCAATGCACGTTCCTTTCACCCTGCCCTTTCCTTTTCTATAAATTTAATTAGTCAGTTGATAGTCGGGAGAAGCATATCATCACCACGACTAAGCCATTTGTAATCCTGTCCATATAGTACATGTGTAAATAGTTTATAACAACATCAATTTTCCAGGAACCTACCAATATGCATAATAGCACATGAAAGAAAAGTCATATCTTATACACTCGAAATTAAGCTAGCTACCCATAAAATGAAGCACATGATTGGTTAAATCTAAACTATATTAATACAAATTTCCAGTTGACGTACGTAGTGAGTCTCCCTTTCACACCACTACAGAAATTCATCTAATTTCTTATAAAAATATATATATATATATATATATATATAATATTTATAAATAACATTTTGACACATGTACGTAAATATATTATTAATTTTTTTTTTTTTGGTGAAAACCAAGGTATCCCCCGCGCGATTGCGGGGACTAACCCTCGAGGTACTGTTGGGCGCAAAGCGGGGACCTCTCCCAACAAAGTCTGCTCTATTCGCAAGCGCCTGGGATCGAACCCAAGACCTCTTGAATATATTATTAATTTTTAATATATGTAAAATTGTGATTTACAAGTAAGGGGGAATAACGTCACAAATAGTGTATGCCTTGACTACTCATGAACATCAATCCCTAACTAGTGTTGGACATCATTTATCTTAAAAGTTTGAAGGCATGGTGATGACTTAGAGACAGGTCACATCCCCAGAGAAGGAAACATGCCAAACCCTAGCTGTGCCCTTGCCCTGTCAACGTCTTCCCAACCCCATTCTGGGTTGTTTCTAACCTACTAGTATATCTTAATTATCTCACTGTCTGATGATCAGGCATTATCCTGGCCACGAATTCTTGGAACAGTGGCCCAAAGGAAAAACATACCCTCTCCTCCTCCTCCTCCTTTTGGACTTGGTGGAGTCCGAATCAGATAAGAGTACAAGAAACCAATTTTTTCCCTTGAACTCCCAAACAGGTCCTTATCTAGTAGTAAAGAAAGTGACTTCTTTCGGATTACTTTTGGCAAATCTATTTTACAATGCACTGACCTAACCCAACAATTAATGGAGAGGTTTGGTGGTCCTGCTGCGGCTAAGCTTAAGATAGTATCAAATATCAGATCAATTCATGTTGACCATGTCTTTTTAAAAATAAAGAAAAGAAATACAAGTGGTAGTATAAACTACAAAGGGTAGGGGGATTTTTCATACATACACTACCAAGACGTCACCAGAGTTCAAATATGAGATTATTAGTGTGCAAGTCAAAGCCCTTTTTCACTATATATGCTAGACCTCGTTTATCATGTCTTTTAATTAATGCATACTTTAAAGAGATTACTTATCATTTTGACTTTATTCTTTTTGGGTAATAGGCATTAACTTCTTTTTCTTTTGATATAGTCATTAGCTAATTAACATTATGGCAGTCAGATAACTCTTGCCCTTGCATATTCATTCAACTTTCGTTATGAGAAATATTTTTTTTAATCAAAGAACAACTTAATTAAGTAGATAATCTTCAACAATACAAACTAAGACATCAACACGACATTCAAAATATCAAGCTCGAGATGACAACAAAAATTAACATGCTAAAAAGCAGACAAAAGCTGCACTAACAACTACTAGTCCACATCACTACAATTAAGCATAATCTCAATCAAAGCCCACAAAACCCAACATAATTGAACCCCAACAACAACTCAGGAACCTAAATGAACATGATCAGCACCACTTGAAGAAGAAGTGTCGTCGCGGTCACATGTACATGATAATTTATTCAATGTGGGACAATTCTTCATACATTTAAAATAATTTCAAAATGACACCACTCAATTGCCACCTATATCCATATCATTTTAGGTTGGTAACACTCAAAAGTGTGAAGTGTTTGTTCATTAATATATAAGGTTATATAAGATACACGCGTAATGGCTTTTGAGCTTAGGCCCTAAGGCGTTTCAAAATCCGTTGCTTTACAATCCAAAGTTGATCTGTTTTGATACTTTTGCAAAGCAGATACATGTACGAAATTAACTAATGTTTTGCATTGCCTAATAATTAATTCGATCAAAGCACTCACAATGAGCTAGTTTATTCAGAAGATGGCCCCTACCTCCTCCCAAACAAAATGTACAAGAATCTTCTCCGCAATAATATTATTCCATATGTTGGTAGAACTTGGGACAGTGGATACCACAGTGGGGGCTGATTAGTACACTTCTTGCTCACAATTCTGAGTTTAAAAATATAGCCTGGCAAAGTGACCAGGCTGCCTCTTTCCTTCATTATCATCATTCTTCTAACTTACGCGGTTTGCATAAAACTATATAATCAAATCATCAAACTTTCATAAAATATGTAACTGATATTAAGGAGGATACCGAATCTGTTAGTGGGTGACTAGAGAATGAATAAATCTTTCCGGTTAGGTTCCCTAAAAAGTTTATCTTCCTTATTGTTTTCTTTAGTATAGAAATCTTTGAAAGTGATTTCAAGTTATACGTGCATTAATTAATTGTGTGACGTTTGTAGCCCTATATCAATAAGTTTCTCATCTCAAGTAGTTTACAAACACCATGAGACATACCTATACATATAATGCATCAACGATCTTGTACAAGGTCTTGGTTCAACTGGTCTTTTGGTTTATCCCGACTGGTCGATCATGTACGCAAGCACGGATTCGGGATTTAAAAATGGAAGAGTTTTACTTTTAAGTGATTCTTCTCTGAATTTCGGTGGAATCCCCTTTGTTTTTATTTATTAAGTACTTTTATTATATCTACATCTTCAATTATATTCTCAAGAACAATATACTTCCCAAATTCAATAAGAAACAAGTGGCTTCGTGCATTTGCGAACCAAAAATCTTATCAACATCATCGTTGTCTCCATAATACTCCACATCTGTTGGGCTATGTAGTTTGGTTAAATTGTATACATTTGACAAACGTAATTAAATGAGTTAATTTGAAATTAACTATTTCTTAACACGATGTAACCATAACTCGTTCACACGAATTGCCACCCGTACGTACTCACAAATTGAGCACTAACATCCGAGTCAACCATGCATAGAATCTTGTAAAGTTTTAAGGCCCGTAACAAATTAGCTTAAAGCAAAGCATCATCGGCGGCCTTCTTCAGATTGTCCAAGTCCCAACTTAATAAGAGTTATCTCTTACTCCGACAGCCCATCAGCTATCCTCCAATAGCCTTGGCCCGAATAAGAACCTTGATAGCAGCCATGTCTCTACCGTTTGTTTTCCCTTCGCATTTCAAGTCGTGTTGTGTCTACGACACAAATTATAAGACCGGAGTAAAGTAAAGTGGGAAAGATCGTGTCCTACAATATTTACGTGGACAAGACTGGAGAGAAGCAAAGTGGGCCCAGTTATGAATGATGAATGATGGTGTTCCATTTTCCTAGGTTAGTGGGGCCCTACCTCTGCAGGCATGGTTGCAACCATGAATGGTCATGGGTGCGTAGACGTGGCTGAGTCCAACAACCAGTTGGAGTTTTGCATGTTGGTTCTCAAATTATTTGCTCTCTCTCTCTCTCAGCCGGTGACAACCAGGCAAACCAACAAACAAAAAGGTCTGCTCCCAGATATCATGGCTCGGGGCCAGCAGCCCAGCCCAACCCTCTCGTGTGGCTGGTTTGCTTTGCAAGTTTTCAGAGATCCACACACAAATCAATCTTTTCATAGACACCACACGTGTGTGTGTGCTACATTACGTTTTCCGGGGCCACAATAGGGTTTGCAAAAGAGAACATTTTAACCCCCGCTATGGTTCAACTTTAAGTTTTTTTTTTTTTTAATACAAGCGATAGTCTAAGTTGGAGGGAGGTTTCTCACACACGCACATACACATACACTAGCAAAGTGTCATGAGGGTTTGAACTTGAGACTATTGATTTGTAAATCAAGGTCCTTTTCCATTGAGTTGGCAAGTTCAAGTCAATTTAAAATACTTGATTTGTTCAAATTGTATAATTGGAGCCTTTTTTTCTCCTACATCTCTCATTCCCCATTCTTCCCCTCATACATTTTCTATCTATCTTTAACTAAAAACCAAAAATGAAAGTGCTATCAACCATACCCTTAGCTTTGAAAAGTATTTGAATCCGTTTAGAGTACTGTACTAATTTCAAACACCCTAGTTCCGCTTATTTGACACATTCTGAAAAATTATTGAAACAAATTGCTTAAGAGCATCTCTTGGAGATGTTAAATCGAATGTGGCAATTTTAGCATGTTGAAAAAATAGTTGGGACTCACTCCAACTGAAAACATTAAAGCTCAGGTGAAATAACGTTGTCATTTTTTATAGTTTTGACTTTGTGATATTATTTTATTCATTTTTTCAATTAATGTGCCCAAAAAGTAATATATAAAAATCAACACTAATGTAATAAAATAATATTTTAGTTTGACATATCAAGTGAAATGTAAAACTTTATAAAATTGTCACATAAGCCATCAAATTTAAATTTAATATTTGGTATTTGACATTTTCTTGAAAATCCTCCTTAAAGTTGAGTTGATTCGATATAAGAAACTAACATCACACTTTTCAAGCCAAAATATATAGAAAAAAAAAATTAGGATTGTATAGAGTGAATGATGATATAATTATCAATATAACTGGAATACCTCACTTATTATTTGTTGGAGTTGTAATTACTACTTCATGATATATAGCAATAAGTTAACAAATTATGGTCTATTGATGTAAAGATCCATATCTGCATAGTTTTGTGTGAAGCAATATGCATGTATTTGTACATATTTTTGCGCAATGCACCCCACACTATATGTGAATGATGATAGAGTACTTGTCTTTTTGGCTTGGGAACCTCCTACAATTGGTCAACTTAAGCTGAATGTGGATGGTTCTAGAAGGGCTGCCACTAATATTATTGGAGCAGGAGGTGTTATTCGTGACTCCTCAGGTGACTGGATTGCCGGGTTTGCTGTGAATTTGGGCCAAGGTCATATCTTGGAGGCTGAGGTTTGGGGCCTATATTTTGGGCTAAAACTTGCTGTTGAAAAAGGTGTCACTAACCTTGCTATTGAAATGGATGCTGCTGTTGCTGTCTCACTTGTTCAACAAATCAATTCATTGCAATGCCATCCTCTTGCTGCTTTGGTGCATAGTTGTTGTGATCTCATGCGACAAATTGGAACTTGTCACCTTGTCCACATTTACAGGGAAAAGAATTGTGTTGCCGATTGTTTGGCAAACTGGAGTTATAATCTGGATTTGGGAATTTGCTTCTTTGATGAGGCTCCTGTCTGGGTTAGCTATCTGTTGATGGATGACTTACTTGGTCTTGCTAGGCCTCGACTCATGTGCGGGGCTTAGTTGTTTTCTGGGGGTTTCCCTTATTTCACCAAAAAAAAAAAATGTACATGCTACATTATTCAACTATATATCTTGGAATTTGAAGTGAACAAGACTATATAACAAGCATACCCAATAAATAATTACAAGAAAATAAAATTGATCGCCTTTTGTTGGGTGTTGGGACTACACTCCCATCTCACACTAGAATTAACCAAGTATGCTATAGTAAAATTTAAACCTAAAAATTGGAAACTGTGATGAACAGAGGGATTCAAACAAATTTTCTTGGTACCAGTTTTGTTAGTCTAAACCAGGTACTATGTTCAAGTAAATGTATACAAGTGATAATAGAGAAGGGGATTCGAATACTAGACTTCGAATGTAGCGATAATTTTTCCTAACGACTTGAGTAATAAGTCCCTCGATAGATTAAATAGATGAAACAGAGACAGCAGTGGAGTGGAGTGGAGTGGAGAGTGGGTGAGTAGGGTAGGATTTGGATTGGGTTTTTGCTGATGACCACATATGGGTCGGTTCATATTAATTGAAGATGTACATAATATTATCCGAATGAGGAGCACAATGTGGTAAAAATTGATGGACCCAACCCGACCCAAGTGGAATATTGGTGCTCGAAAGATTGAAATGATGGTACAGTCTGACACATATACATGTATATATGTATGGAAATAGAGTTAATCAGACGATGCCCACGGATTTATTGCACAAAGGTGAACCGGTGAGGCAGTGACCCTCCCTCTCCCTCCCCACCCTACCCTTGAACCCTCCCCAATTTTGTCTAGTGCTCCTCAACTCCTCCCCGCTTTTAGGGTTCCTCTGGGGGGGACCACTGCCACAAACTTTACTTGTGCTTTGTCGTTTTGTCTAGGCCCATGGGGTACCTTACAGCAATGAAACAGAACAGTCGACCTTATTATTCTTAAACCTCTCTCCTCTCCCCTCTCCCCTCTCCACTCGGTTTGGGGTACCCCAAAGATATTATTTTAATTACAATATACTGACCCAGATGCTTAATATCGGTTTATGTACACCATTTTTAATTCTGAGTTGTATGATTTTGTTTCTCATTTGGAGTATGATTAGTGAACAAGAAGGGTCCTAAGAAGAATAGCTGCAAAATTAATATATATATATATATATATATATATATATATATATATCATATATCATATATCTCTGTCTCTGTGTGTATATATATATATGCACCGACTTGCTAATTTTCATTCAAGAATATATTCCAACCTGCTTTGACATCCTGTATTGGGCCTCAGTGTCTCTTTTGGTAGCCACCACGCCATAATCAGAGTTGTCAAGTTTGCTTTTAGTTTTCTTATTGGGTACTGAAATGTAATAGGTAATTTGAATCTCAGTCCCAAAAGGATATTTGCATGCATGGCAACATACCCACAGGACAACTAGAAATTATAGAATGTGGTAGGGGTGGTTGCGGTTCGGTAACCGCGAATTTTTGTCCAAACCGCAAACCGACCGACTATTTGCAGTATGGTGATTTTTGAAACTACAAATCGACCGCGTTTTGTGGTTTACCGCATTGCAGTAAACCGCAAAAAGCGGTCGGTTACCGTGACTTAGCGGTTTAAAACCGCAAGTTCTTTTTGTGTCATAAAAATCCAACTTCTCAAGCATATATAAATTCACAATCTCCTCAACTTCTCAAGCATTCACAACCTAAAGAAAATTAAAGTTCAATTCCAAGCATTCCAATTAAAGTTAAACTTCTCAAGCATTCCAATTCCAAATTCTTTAAAGTTACAAACCAAAAGGAAAATGCAATGCAAAATGAATTAAAGTTACAACCCAAAAGAAAATCCAATTCAAAGTTAATTAAAGTTACAAACTAAAAGGAAAATGCAATGCACCAATGTTACAAACTCAAGTGTTGGTGGTGGTGAGTGGATTTGAAGAACCCCGTTGTGTTGTTTGAGCACCAATGCTATCTACAAAATAAAATAACATAAGTTTAGTACATTTTATTATAAGAAGAAGCATAAATAACATGAGCATAAATAATGGGTGTGAATAGAAAATATTGTATGAAATATGTTGTATGAAATATATTTTACATATAATATAATATAGACAATATTATTTAAAATATATTTGCGGTTTGCGGTAACCGCAAGTTTTGAAAATCAAATACCGCAACCGCAACCGCAAATGCGGTTCAGTTCTAAATACCGCAAATGTGGTTCGGTTTACCGCGATTGCGGTTTCATTGCGGTAAATTATCGGTTGGTTTTTGCCGTTTTTCGGTATAAAATGCCACCCCTAGAATGTGGTACCGTGAGATTGATATTTCCCCCTTTTAAGAAATAATATCAATAAATATTCACTTTTATTATAACACGTAGACAAATTATACCACATGACCATTTATCGTAAAAAAACCTCCACATGTGAACATCCAGTTAGGTTTCATAATTAACTTTGTTAGTTGAGGAAGCTGCTATAAAACCCAATTTTTTTCCTACGCGTATTTTTCGTCTCATATAAGAGATTTGGAGTAAGAAAGAAAAAAAGTTGGATTCTAAAGCATTTTTGTTTGGCTAAACTCGACTAATTAGTAAGCACTTGAAATGTTAAAGTAATATTTCCCTCAGGCAACTTGAGGGCTGATATATCTTGGGCTGGACTGGAGCAATTACAGCTCAAAATAAGGATATATACAATTAGGTTTTGATATATATCAAGTCAATAAAACATAGCAGGCAGGAAGGAGGAACTTATATATCAATGCTTCATATCCAAATCTCATGCAGAGCCATCACCACCACACGTCTCAATTTTCTTGGATTCCAAACATTAATTACAATCTTTGTGCTCCACGAATGCAAATCCATAGTCCATATGCAACCCTATACTTGGTCAAAGATTGTCGACCTGGAAATCTCCATCTCTCTCTCTCTCTCTCTCTCTCTCTCTCTCTCTCTCTCTCTCTCTCTCTCTCTCTCTCTCTCTCTCTCTCATGCATGCAATTTACTGATGAGTCATATCATGTCCAACCTGGATTTCAAGCGGTCCGATCAAAAGCTGAAAATTTAGACCTAATGAAATTAAATTTGATTATTAAATAGTAGTTGTGCATCGTTTTCTTTCTTAACTTGTTGAGTTTCTTGGCTTGATTGATCAGCAAGCGGCCAAGTTTATAGTTCAGGCACCACAAGTGCAAGCAGCTTGGATACTGATCTATCTGAATCACTGAATTCTGCCATATATGTTCGTGGCTTGCATGCCACAAATTTCAGCTAACTTTGTGGATTTCAGCATGAATATATGCGTTGCTATCTGCTCATTGATAAAGCAATAATGACAAAATTCCCGACAAGGCCAACAGGGTGAAATTGCTTAACGTTGAATTCGTACAATGCTCATCCTGTTCCTTGATAGAAATGCTTCAAAGTTTCAGACTGGAAAATAACAATATTTTGCACTATAACATGCAACTATATTTATATTTTTAATCCTTTTTTTTTTTTTTGTGTTAGATACTTACGGCGAAAATTATAGAATTTCAATATTTATATTTAGCATTATCAAACGAACTAGCTATTAGTCTAATGATGTTTTAATCTCAATGTCAGAAGAGGTTCCAAGTTCGAATACCTCCCTCTATTTTTTTTAAAAATCATTTGAAATTCAATATTGAAAGGGATAATTAGTTGGAGGCCTAAAAATGACTAAGTTTTGGCCATATATGTGAGATTATGAGGCATAATAATATCATAGAAAATATAAATAGATAATTTGAATTCATTGTCGTTTAGTAAGTTGATTTTGTAACAAAATTCTATAAATATGGGCATTGCAAGCATACTATTATAGGAAAATAAAAAATAAAAAAAATCAAGGAAACCAGTTCGAAGAATCTTCAAAAAGGTTAACAAAGCTTTCTAGATCATATATCCAGAAAGGTTTCTTTCCTTACTCATATCCAAATGATAGCAAGTTTGGTTCCAAACGACTGAATGCTTGGCATTCAACCAAATTGACAAGATTGTTATAAAATAGTTCATACGATGAGATTAATATGTTGGTTTCGCTAATGTGTGGATAAGAATATGAGAAGTTGAGATTTGAGAAGAGAGCATTAATTCATGACAATAATTGATCATCTTTTTAACGCGCACGAGTGCGGCAGGGAAGGGATGGACCAAAATGCAATAATATACGAGTAGGTTAAGATGCATTGAACAAGCACTACTATATGAGCATGAAGATGGTCCAATTGAAAGGGTGGGACTCACCCGATTAAGGTCATGATCAATTGCAAGGTAGTGTTTTGTTTTTGTTGATACAAACGATATTGGGGAAGGGGGAATCAAACCTAGGATCTAAAATTGATGCAGGGAGTCAATACTCTTAACCACTTGAATTACAAACGTTGCAGTGTTTCATCTTGATAAGGAGAAAAAAGGGTAGTGTTTCATTGTTTTTGAGCCCTTTGAATTAGTTTTTAATTAATTGACCAACCTTTACTTTTGATCCCCCATATTAAAAGGACATAATTTAAATAAACATAACCTTGCTTTGCTAATGCCTAATCCCCCATAAACCATGGCACTAAGACTTAAGATTATACAATTGTGTTATAATAATCAGAGCTCCATAATTTTCTCCTATAATGGATCTAGGTCTGCGCTTTTGAAAGCAAAATAAATTGGTTATTGAGTCACAACAGTTCTTGTTATAGATTAGATACTTAGAACAAGAAAAAGTCCACTCTTGTTTTGGATTTCATATGCTTGGCTATGAAGGGTCTTTTTTTTTTTCTCTTACTAAGTCATCTTATCTGCAATATTCAGTCAAACAATTGTAATGCTTATTATATACACATCAAGATTGAATTGCACGTAAATCGGGTCAAACCTGTTCTGGAATTCGGTGTTACCAGACAATAAACCCTAAACTGCAGGCCTCCCTGGTGAAAGAAAAATTGTATTGCTCTATACAAACTAGGCAAGGGTTTGTAGTTGAAGTGGTAGCGTATTTGCTCTTGCACACGAGGTTTTAGGTTCGATTCCCTGTTTATAGCAAAAGAATACGAACAATAAATTGAATATAATGAGTTAAATTTAAAGAAAATAAAGTTTACATAAACTTAGGAACTGGTTATGAGTTATGGTAAGAGTGGTTGAGTCAGGATTTTTAACTTCCCTGATTTATTTATTAAAAAGAAAAAAGTAAAAGAGGGAGTGCCACAGTTTAGTCTCACATGGTGATGCTAATGCTCATACCAAACATCCATGTGGTCCCTTTTCACATGGAGATGCTCCCCAACCCTCCCTTAAAACCAAGGGTCCCGATTGCTTCCCCACAATCCCCCAAAACGCATCTTGACCGTCCTTCTGAGTCCACAGTCTTGCATAGGGGTGGCTGAGCTTGTCCCATTCTTGTCCCCCAAACGCAGGGGCAAATTGCCTCAAAGGTGCTGCTATTGCTACCGACAGCTTAGCTTTCCTTTGTCCATAATTCATGCAATGGAGAGAGAGAGAATAACAATTAAACAAAGGGCCTTTCACAGCTCTACGCCTTCCTTTATCATATCTATAAAATACAATACAAACCTTGCATTCCCACCTCCCCACAAACCAAACACATTTCTCAAACTTCTCTGCAACAAACAAAAGAAGAAAGAAGGAAACTTGCCTCAACCAGAAAGAAGTTGGTTTTCAATTGGGTTTATTGGTTTTGCTAGAGCAGATCATTGGGTTTTGTTTTTGAGGTTCAAGAAGTTCGTTTACTACTCATCTGTTTTCATTGAAGATTGTTGGAAAAAATGGAAAGCAAGACACATGAGAATGATCTCAACCTTAAGGCAACAGAGCTGAGATTGGGGTTGCCAGGAAGAGACGAAAGTGATGAGGTTCAAGCAGTAGGGCAGCTGCCTAGTGCTCTTAACAAGAAGAGAGCTTTGCCTGATACAAAAAGTGAAGAAGAGTATGCATCAAAGGGAACCTCTGATGCTCATAAGGAAACCCCTCCTGCAAAGTAAGTCTGCTTTTTTTTTTAGGACTAATCTTCTTGTTGAGATGAATTTCTAGTATTTAAGAACATTGGAAATGGTATGAACTAGATTTGAAATATTGTGCTCATAAATTTGAGTTTTTGATGTGACAGGGCACAAATAGTGGGCTGGCCACCAATCAGATCTTACAGGAAGAATAGCCTTCAGGCAAATAAGACTGAGGCTGAGATTTCTGGGATTTATGTGAAAGTAAGCATGGATGGAGCACCTTACCTCAGAAAAATTGATCTGAGGGTTTACAAAGGCTACCCAGAACTCCTAAAGGCCTTAGAAGTCATGTTCAAATTCACTATAGGTAAGAAAATATTGACTATCAGATCTAATCTATTCTTGTTGCTTGATGTAAAGTTAATTCTTGATGAAAAATAGAATATTAGTAATTGATTATGACCTTGATTTTTTATTTTTTCCAGGCCAATACTCAGAGAGGGAAGGCTACAAAGGCTCAGAATATGCACCTACTTATGAGGACAAAGATGGCGACTGGATGCTGGTTGGAGATGTTCCATGGGAAATGTTCATGTCGTCCTGCAAGAAGCTCAGAATCATGAAAGGATCAGAAGCCAGAGGCTTGGGGTGTGGTGTATGAGGGAGAGAGGGCAACCCATAAGAGCAGGGAGAAGAAAAGAGATATCTCTATATATCTCTCTCTCTATATCACATGATATGGAGAGCAAATTAATCTCACAGCTTGGGTTATCGAAGAAGATATTCAGATCTTAGTCTCCTTGACTTCTGGCAGGTCTTCTCTGGAGTTGATTGGAATTGTAGACAGAAGCAGAAGATATCTAGTGGAAGTAATTACAGATTCATTCCATAAGTTTGGAAGCAAGATTTGTTGTGGATTGAGGATACAGAGAGAGATTTTGGTTCCAAAGAGATTGTATAAAGGGAAGATGTGACATGTTTCATGTTTTGGTTATGAGTAATGTACTATTTGATATGGATATATATATATATATATATATATATATATTATAAAGTTATACATATTTGAATATATGTGTAGAATTTTCAGATTGCATGCAGATTTTGTACCCCTTTCTTTCTGGAATACATTTAAGTGTTATGAGCAAAAGATAATGTGTAAGGTGTTATCCAAATTGAGAAAGATTTGGATGTTCAATAATTCAATGTTCAATTTCATATCCACTTCCTAAACATGATTGAGTTGTTGAGAATATGAATCCCACGTCGAGGAATTAAAGCATTACCAAATAGTTTAAAAGATCTTGGGCCTCTCTACTCCCTAAACATGATCAAATTTCCAACCACATGCAAACATTTTACAATAGTAGCAGATTCAGATGTTCATGACAGGGGTAGTGAAATATTTGACTGGTTACCGATGCATCGAATCCTATCAATTAATCATCTTCCATCACAAACTACAGTCTCCATTAAATTTCTATCTACCAAGCACTTGCTGGACATCAAGCATAGTTGAAGGCTATATAGGGCAATCTATATGGGAACAAAAACTTCTCAGTTATTTTGCTATCTGAAGATGACAATCATTTAAGAGAAAGAGGCAAACAAAAATCACAAAAGATTTCTTTGTTTCTGTGGATAATTCATCCAAAGCATAGACAGCCATAGAAATATCACCATACCATTAGTTTTCTTAACAATTAAATGGGAAACATCATGGTCATATATGTAGTCACACAATTGCAATTTGGTCATCCAAAGATGTTGATAGTTCAGCTTTGATGTTTTTCTTTGCACATGGTCCTCGAGTCATTTGTATTGTAGAAATAAAATATTCAAGGGTTTTCCAATTCCACCAGAACTAATTTTTTGAGTAAGATTTTAGGATCAATGAGTAGAGAGACTTAAGTAAAACATGTAAAGTCTCTTCAAGTTGAAAAGTTAAGACTTCAGCTAAAATAATCATTAACATTTATATATAGGGAGGGGTAGTACCAAATACACGGAGGGGTAGTACCAAATACACGGCGTCCGCACGATAATAACGTCCGGATGTCCGCATAAGAGAATTTCTGTATATATATATATATATTTTCTACTCTTAAAACACTTTTTTAAACCCAGCAAATGGATTTTCCTTTTCTCCTGGCTTTTTAAGATATGGCTGTCTATAAATCTACCCTAATTACCAGACATGTCAGCAAAGTCGGTGATTAAGTAAAATGATTAAATTTTGTTTCTTTTGTCTGGAAATCTTAACAGGAAAAGAGAAAATTTTTGGGACTTCGTAAACATTGTATTGACTAATATTGTATTACTACATGGGTCATTAGCAGGGGATGCATCTGACTGCAGTGTATTCTTTGTTTATATTACAAGGTCATCTTTATTGAAGCATTACAACTTATATTTTAGATATAATGTTTCAAAGCTTTTAACTTTCCCTTTTTCCTTTTTTATTCTAAATGGCTGCATATTCCATGTGATCTTTTTCATTCAATTACACTTTTATAACATTTTATTGCTAACATGTCAGAAGTTTTGATGCAGGGTTTTGAAACCCCCTTTATTTATCTTTTAAACATCAAAATTATCTTCTATTTCACTCTTGTCTTTTAGTTGACATGTTAAAGGTGATTTAAGCCTTGACTCAAGTGATTATGAGCTAATTCAGATGTAAGTTTGATGCTTAGATCCAATTGCAGCAATTTATTAGAAAATGGTTTAGCATATTCTACTGGAGTTGCATATTCTAAAAGAACCAGCTACAGAAATAACAACCTATTCTGCAGTCAGATAAATTTATAAAAAAAAGAAGATTAATAATATTATTTGAAAATCTCAACAAAGAAAAGAAAGAGAAACAAAGGTGAAGATATAAATAAACATGTTAAGCAAAGCAATAGAGCATACCTCTGTCATAACTTCGTATTACTGATATCTTGAGCTACTCCAGCAAGATGAAAACCGAAAAATGCAACCTTTAGCAATTAATACAGCTTGTTTGGCCCGCAAGGCAAAGCGAAAGAGTCCTCATCCCTAGATTCTCTCATAGTCATTGAGTTGCACTTCAGGATTGGGCTATATGGACTTCACTTGGTTGAGTCTGATGGGAAACTCTTCTTACTATCACAAAATTGGTTATCGGCATATTATACCAATTTGATAAGTCACAAAACCCTTCGACTTGATTTAAAAACTTGGGAATCAAAATTGGTTCTTGCCCAGGAATTAAATTAATTGTGACCTTATAAGGTGTCCTTGGTGATTTTTGACAGTTCAAAACTGAGATTAGTACTATTCTGTGGCTCTTGAAAATGAAGATCAAACACTCTTAGAAACCATTTAATTCAAAAAAAATATTCTCATCAGAGGAAGATACAACCTTGCATTATTATCGTAGTTAAGTGTCCCCTTACAGAAAGGAAGGGAAACGGAGACACTGGTGGACAGCATCCAACAAAAAGCCATATAGGGGACCTTTAAATCAGAAGACTTCGAAAATATCATGCCAGAAAATCCACACAATTTCTTCAGTATATCATATCATATCATTTCCATCATCCATCTTCCAAATATATTGTAAGAGAACATATCAGAATGCCATGTAGAGGTTGACAATTCTTCTTTCTCTTCAAAGTCCATTAAATATCCCAGGAACTTCATATCTTCCTTAAGCAAATCCAATATAAGGTATATCCATTCTGAATCAAAATGGGACATATCTCCCTTAACAAACTCATGGACTTCACTTCCCAACTCAATCCAACTAGAGCCTCTATTTTTCCTAACCCTGTGCTCTCTAATCAGCGCTCTCACTTTCGCAACACCATCCCATTTTCCCGCAGCAGCATAGATATTGGATAACAAGATATAGTTGCCAGAATTGTCCGGCTCAATCTTGAATAATTCAGATGCGGAAACTTCAGCCAGTTGGACATTGCGATGGACCCTACAGGCTGCAAGTAAAGCACCCCATACAGCTGAAGGAGCTGCAAATGGCATCTTACATATAAGGTTGTAAGCTTCTTTTAAGCACCCGCCACGACCAAGAAGGTCAACAATACATGCATAGTGCTTCTCAGAAGGATGAATTCTATATTCAACTGTCATTTGTTTAAAGTACCTCCTGCCCTCCGTGACTAGACCAGCATGATTACAAGCACTCAGAATGCAAAGAAAACTTACACCATCAGGTTTTATGCCTTCCTTTTTCATCTCCTCAAACAAAGAAATGGCATCCTGACCCAATCCATGATTAGCGAAGGCTGAAATCATGGTGCTATAACAAAGCAAATCTTTTTTACGGGTCATTTTAAACAGTTGTGTAGCTCTTTCAATGCTTCCACATTTTGCATACATGTCTATCAAACTTGTCACTACTTGTAGATTAGACAGAGTTGATTGTCCAACATAATCACCAACTATCGATTCAGCTGTACCTAGAATTCCTAACTGTGAGCAAGCCGATATGATTCCCAATATAAAAGTCTCATCTGGTCTAACTCCTAGCTCCTTGAAGTGTTTATACATCTCTAAAGCACTGTGGGGCTCCCCATTTCTTGCATAACCCCCAATTATGGTAGACCAAGAAACCAAATTCTTCTCCGGCATCTGATCAAATAAGCTCCTCGCACTATTAACGTTGCCAGATTTTATATAACCATCCATCATTATGGTCCATGAAGCAACATTCTTATTTGGCATCATGTTGAAGAAATCTTCTGCTCGTTTAATATCTCCTGCTTTGCAGAGCCCTGAAATCATCAGATTCCAAGTCCCAATATCACGAATTGGCATCACTTCGAATAAACAGAGAGCTTTGTCAACATCACTAGCATTGGTGTACCCAGAAATCATCACATTCCATGACACCAAGTCTTTAGTTGGCAGTTTCTCGAAAAGAACCCTTGCCTCCGCCATGTCCCCAGACTTAACATATCCACAAATCATGCTTGTCCATGAAACTGTATTCCTCTCAGGCATCCAATCAAACAGCTGCCTTGCAACATCAACTCTGCCATTACTTCCGTAGCCGGAGATCATCGAGTTCCAAGAAACCACATCTTTTTCATCCATCTGATCAAATATCCGCCTAGCAACATCAACTTTACCGCATCTCATGAACAAGTCAAGTACCGCATTTTGAACAGTAAAGTCAGAACCAAATCCAAATTTTAAGACCAACCCATAAATTGTTTCCCCATCTTTAACTCTACCCTCCCGAGCTAAAGCCTTGAGCACAGACGCAATAGTAAAATTCAAAAGCTCAATGGACTCACCATGCATTTGGGTAAATAGAGAAAATGCTTCTTCATATCGACGATTCTCAACATGCCCATGAATTAAGGCTGTCCAAAGAAAGGAATTTGGTTCAGTAATTTCATCAAAAAGCTTGCGGGCATAACTGATAGCTCCGAAGCGCGAGTACAGCCTGAGGAGCTTGTTGAGGATAAGGTTGGACGAGACGACGGAGCTGGTGACTAAAAGATGGGCATGGATGGATTTCAAGGATCTGAGAGTTTGGCATTTATTCACAGTTTTCAATAGCGAGTGATTCATTTCATGGCGCCAAATGGAAGGACGAAATTCTAACGGTCACGGGAAGTATTTAAATTGACGGCGAGATAGAAAAGAAATTGGGCATGGTGAGTGGGCCCAAATAAAGTTCAAGCTTGTTTTGCATAGTAGGAATAATCAAACTTTTCTATAAATGAAAAGAAACAATTTAACCAAAAAGAAAAAGGGGGCACCATCATTCAATTAACTTTAGTGTTGTTGTTTAGGTCAAAAAGGGGTACAACCTCTCTCTTCTAGCTTTTTTATCCATAAAAATGAATTCCTATACCTTTTTTTTTTTGGATACACGTGATTTGGGGAAGGTTTGAACACTTGACAATATATGAATAACTGCTCATAACCACTTGTGTTCGGGCACATAAATAACTGCTCGTAACCACTTGAGCTACAAGCCTCTTATACCACATTTCTTAGCACCACAGTTCAAATAATTGATATGGAAACTAAAAAACATAGAGATTTAAAACTACCGTAATCCTTCAAAAAGCTTGAAACATCAGAATCGCCAATCGTCAAAATAGGCACAAGCCCACGAAGAATCAACTCTAACTCTATATGTAAGAGTAAGATCAGCTAGATTAAGCCTCTCTCGCCTGTGTTGTATTTAAGTACATATTGTGAAACTAAGGTATCTCTCTAAATCAGGGTCCTCTCACATGAGTATCATGGGTGAAAATGTCCAGCCCCTGCCGCCTACACATATTGGACTCTGTTTTCTCTAAGCAGACGACCCCCGCAGATAATCAAACTTTTGTGACCTACCAAAAATAAAATAAAAATGTACATAAATTAAGTTACTATGCCAAGTAACATGAGCCTAACAGGTGAAGAAGTGCCGGTGTTCGGGTCTCAGGGACAGTACTATAACCAGCAAGGCAGATCTCTGACATAGCCTCATTCTTCGTGTCTATATTTCTACCCTAAAGCTCCATGCTCATTCTGTAAGCAATTGCCGCATAATTTATATGAAGGCCGAATCTGAGAATCTCAAGCAGTTCCAAGGCTTCCAATTAACAGCCTCAATCAGTTTGACATGCCAGACCCTTCCCAGAATCATTCTTTTTGTTGATGATCTTTTAGCAGAAGAATATAGGACGAGCACCGAAGGGGCTGAAATGATTATTCTGAGGCTGCAATTCCAACCAACTACAAAGAAGTTCAATTTAATAAAAAAGACGCCATCATCGTTTTTGAGGTGTATCACTCACTGATCCTCCCTCACTCGATTCGGAGAATTTCTCGTGGTAATTCTTGTTCTCTGATGGTGAATACTCAGAAGTTTGGCCCGGGACAACCACCAGTGAATGGCTCTCTGCAACAGTTGGTTTTCTTTGGTTCCTGGACTCCTCATGAGCTCTGTGGCTTGATGCCACATATGATATACCGAACTTTTGCCCATGAGTTAGTCCTGGGCAAACACCCTGCAAAGTGACAAGAAATTTTCAATAGACTTCAAAGTGATACTTTAATAATGCATAAACTTACGGAGACCTAGCCCCTATACTTATGTAATACTTCGAACTTTATAATGCTTTTAGAGAAATGCCCAGTATGCAATACTCACTTTTATCAATCCTGATACAGGGGTTGAATCAGAAAAAGTGGAGCCTGAAGGAAATCTAGTGCAAACTCTTCCATATAAGCTACCATCATTAGTTTCTTGAGGATTACTTGCGACATCTGATGCATGAGATTCATTTCCCATGTTGCCAGTGTTACAATAAGCCCCAAAATATGAACAATGTTCCTGCACAAGAGATATTTCAGGGGTTGCAGGCAATAAATGGCCTTCGGTACTAAAGATGTACCTGCAGAAGGAGACATTTCCACCACACATGTAAAAAATAGATAAGTTAGCTCTTTTATGGAAATAAGTTATGGCACTAAAGCATAATGATAGGGGTGTGCAGAACTTACTTGTATGGCCCATTTTCAACAAGGTTATCTGGTCCCACAGCCAAATCAAAAAGAAGCCACAAGTATTTAACCTAATTGTGTTACAAGTTGTTAATAACATGTAATGAAAGAGAAGAAAATAAAATAAATGAATGAAAAAATGGAACTGAAGACAAACCCGTAGGAAAGCATTGAATGTGTTAGACAAAGGAGTTAAGAAATTAATCCCCAACAACATCTTGTCACAGAGATATATTTGCAAAAATTGAGACCCACCATCCTCCGTCCCACTCCCAACATAAATTCTTAATAAGTTTTATATTCTTACAAATTCGTCTTCTAGCAATAACAAAACAATTCAATTAAGATTTTCATATGTATTTTTCCATAATAATCTTACTCTACTGAGAGACATATGAAGATAAGATATTTGAGTTCTAAGCTTTTACTGTTTCTGCTAGGAAAAAGCTCTCCATATGATCTTCCTGCTTGTGGAACTCAACGTCTGATATATGACAAAATCCACAGGGGCATCGTGCACTGTACTGCAAGCTGGCAACCATGTCTCGTCCAGCATCAAGATATCTACAAAGAAATACATAAGACATGGTTTTAAAATGCCTACTCTGAAGTATACATTTTTTTTTTGGTAACAGAAGTGTCCCTCTTACACATGTTAACAAAAGACTAAAAAAGGATCCACAAATCAGAGGTATTTCCGAGCTTACTTGGGATCTCTAGTGGCTTTGTAGAGCCAATATGTGCTCTCCATTAACTCTGGACGCAGTGGATAACTTCGTTGCCCATGCTAAAAACAAATGTAGACTTAAACATTACACATGCAGTTGATATAATAAAGTGAAATCTAAAATCTATAGTACTATAAACAAAACCATTGATTAGGAAATGTATTCTTGGAAAGTTATTAAAAAAAAAAAAGAGAGAGAGAGAAAGAAAGACGCTAATTAATTGTTAAATAGGGGCATTGGCCTAGAGGTTTTCATGGACTGCCCTACTATTCGTACCATCACAGAATGACTCCATACACAGAGGTTTAACTAAGACAAAATGTTCACACCTCAAACTAAGACCTGTCTGACCATCTGTTTGGCTAGTGGGATGGAAAGAGCAGTACGGCAATTTTTACCAAACCATTCATGAATAAAAGCTAGACCTCAAGTTCTAATAATAACCTTATGGTAAAAGATTTTATCTAGCATACTCCAAAGTTGCACAGCAGTTTAGTTTTCACTTATGAAAAAATGGATGTAACTAGATGCATAAAACCATTAAATGAGACACCAGCATGCACCCAGTAAAAAAAATCAAACAATTCGAATAAGAGTAAATAAAAATTGTATTCGGGTTCAGAAAAAGTTGATTATGGTACCTGAACACTGAGCGTAGCAAGATTAAAGCCCTCTGGAGTGAAACCATATCTTTTCCACACACTAAAGAAGGCAGTATGGGTTCGAATTGCAGGATCAATATCTCCCGCTAAAACCTTCCAAAAGATAAGGTAATCAATCTCACTGAAACCTAATGAACAAATTTTCAACTATCCAATGTCAACAGTATACATATTAATATCTTATGACAAAACATATTACAAACCTGAAGTCCTGGCCAGAATGCCTGTAAACTGTTAAATAATGGCCAGACAACAGCAGCAGAATCCATATTTACCTCTACATACCTACCAAACAAAAGTACAATTGAAGTTCTATTAAGTTAAAGGGAATGTATAACTACAAAGAATCATATACTAATTAGTAGCATTTACCATGGATCATTGTAAAGATAGTGCATAGCAGCAGCATACGCTTCTTGAAATATGAATAGATACTCTTCATCTCCAAATAATAAATAAGCCTGAAATGGTAAAGAAAAAGGATAGAAAGAACAAGAAAAAACAAAATCACCATTTGTCACAACTCCCTTTTGTTAGTGAAAATGAATATATCAGATATGCAGAACTTGAAAGTAAAGAAAAATCATAAAATATTCATTCCCCATAAAGAAAGTGAAAGACACTAATCAACAGAGGCATAAAAACCATTAGATGTAGAATTCCAAAAGTTGGGACTATGGTTTCTCTGCTAACATAGTTATGAAAAACAAGGAGTTCTCAATCTCTAAATTGATGGTTATTATTGCAAAGGTCCCAAAGCTAAGAGGCACACCGAATTACTAAGCAAACACTCAAACTTCCCGGCTAACTGATTGCCACAAGACCATAAAACTAGTTTATTGTAGGCAATAATTTTATATGATGTCTCCCTGTTAACCCTGCAAAGCAACAAAACATTCCCACATAACTTTTCAGCACCACTTATCCTTTCTTTCCGATTTAATTTCTAGGAGTTTTTCTCATCAGTCATGACATAGAGATATCAACTATTTGATCTAGTGCCTGAAAACCTGATACTTCCATTTCAAATAATCTAATTGCATAGCTACAAGAAGGTTTCAACATTCCAAGTGATCTTACAAACCTTTAGAAGATACTCATAGAAAGAGTCAATACTAGTTCCTATTCCAGCATCCTGCAAACAAGTAGTGAAACATAAGTATAGTTAATGCCACACAAAGAACATAGGAGAGAAGAAAAGCAACTACTAATTATCCTATCATCTAGGACATTTTCGAAGGTCGGACTAGAGGGGAAGATAAGATTAAATCCCAGTTCTGCATTTGGCGCATAAGGTAGGTAGCTTAATGGGACTGCGCCAGCCTTGCAAGATTATAATCCCATTTTAGCAGGATGACCAATGCATTTGGTCCACTTAATAGTAATGGATGAACTATAAGCATTGGGTTAGGATGTTCAGTCCAGTGTGAAAAATGGACTAAGGGGGACGCCCTACATAGAAATCAATTATTTGGTAGTAGACCAATAGCTGATTAAAGAAGGTTGATCAGCATTATTCAAATAAAATCTAATGAAGAGGGACAATCATGTTGTTTATAAATACTAAGGCGTCGCCGTCTACTATTATAAAATATGCCAACTTCCTTTTCTTAAAGCACGGTTATTTACACATAAATCCTCAAGCCAGAGAGGAATTAACAAGTATGATTATTAGACTCAGCTTTTCAAACTCCAGATAAATCAACTAAAGTTTTATATTTGACTGGCAAAATATATCTTCCGATGATTATAGAAGAACCTGCACATCTAAGACCAAAAAAGTGATGCCTGAAAACTAAAGCAGCAACGAAAGAAGGGGAAAAGAGCATCGCCAATCAAATAGAAACCTTAAGACATTTTATTTATCTTCAAAAATCTTAACAATAGAGGATGAAACTATATTTGAAGTTCATTTGTTGCCTAATGTTCAATACAAGCAATAAAAATCCAAGACCCAGTCATATAATTCAAAGGCTTGTTTCAGCCCCGGAAAATAGAAACAGCCCACAATTCACATGCAGGTTTTCCTGCTTAGTTTTCAATATTCCATTCATGCAAATAAAATTTATGCGGATATTATTATTTATCTTGATGGTAAATCCACTTCCTCAGAGTTGTATGTTTCTCAATGTAATCATGTTAAAGGAATGTTACCTTCTGTGTCCATTCACCTGTAAAAACATTGATATGAGCACCAACTAAATTGAGCCTTGAACGGCGAGCCCAAAGTCCATGAACTGCATTCTTGGTAACTTGTTCAAAAACTGCAATAAGAAAGAAATCGCAAAACCAAAACGACAAAAGGAAAAAACCAATCAGATAAGGGAGGAAAAGAAGGGGAAAGTAAGATGGTAAAGAACATCCTACTTCAAGAATCTGCTCTAAAAGATGAACTATGAGGAAAGAGATCACAGTTACAACATCAATACCAAATAAGATTGCAAGTAAAATAAAATATAATGTATCTACATGTTTCAGCATGAATTCTGTCCATTAAAGGCTGCAACAAAATGCGTCTTTGTCTACTGGTGAAGTCCAAGAGCATACTTCTTTAGAAGTCAGATCCCCTCAAGTTAGATGGATTATACTTTTAGCTTTAAGGAAAGATAGCTACTACTTACTGGGATCTTTTGTCAATCGGCTGAGCACTCCAAACTCCAAAGTCAAAGTCCCACCACCGGCTGTTGATGTTATCTAGACTATCAAGTAAATTTGAAATCACAAAATGTTTGCCCAAACTAACAAATAACCAGTTGTGGTTAAGATTCTACATCTTCACTTACAATTTATCCTGAACCTAGAAAATTTACTTCTCATCGGAGGAAAAAAAAAAAAAAAAAGCAGATCTACTCATTAATTGTCCTACAATATGCGTAAAAAACACAGTGAATAAGACAGAAACTTGCACAGAAAAGAGAAAATGCACAGAAGCTTTGCCTTGCTTTCATGTTCATCAACTCCATGCATCAGATTGACAGATCCGAAAGGAATTCCTGCAATGCAAGACCACTTATAAAGGATACTTATACAAGATAGCTTAAAAAGGACACTTGAAATGCCAGCACTTAAATACCTACACTTCAGCAACTAGAAACAAAAAGTTTCTCATTCATGATCTATCTCTACATAATGCTTTTAGGATTTGTTTAGCTACAATAAGCTTCCCATCAAGTTAAGTTTCCAAAAAATCCAGTATTCAGTCATTAAAATAGAATAAACTAGAGCCAATAACAACCATATGGATTTATGCCCTTTTAAGCCTTTCCATCACTCCATGGTGTTCTTCGAACATAAACACGTTCTTATCTATTACTATTTGGCTAGGTTAACAAAAGACATCCATAATCATATTCCTGCAGTATCTACCAACAAATGTCACCAGTTTCCTCTGAAACACTGGGAATGACAAAGAATGCAAAACAGTGAAAGTTCAGCCAGAAACATCTTGCATAGAGTGTTGTGTATACTAAATGAAAGGGATAATCTAGTAGGCATACCTGAAGGAGTGTCAAATGCAGGCAACAATCTCCGGGCTAGATCCTCAGCTAAGTTAAGTAACTCATTGTTATAGGTTGGAATTTTCATGCCCTGCAATAGAAGATGTACAAATAATTCAACAATGACCTTTAAATATCTATATCCTATAACACTGCACTCCTACCAGACATAAATATTTAACCAAATAGCTTCCAGTAAACTCTGATAGCGAAAGAAACATACATGATATTGCTATGTATCCTTTTGTACAAACTAAAACAACCTCTTTTTTTCTTTTCTTTTTTTGTCAAAGTTTGGAAGGGGGAGGGGGTGGTGCCATTGGGGTTAGAACCTGAGACCACTGATCTGCAGGCAAATGCTCTTACCACTGAGCCATGGACCCGTTGGCACCTCTTTTTTCTTTTTTATCCTTCTAATCTTTTTGTATTTTCTTTTCCCAGAAGCGTAGTTAAGCCAGGGTCAAATGTGAGGTCATAAGTCTATCAACAAACAAAAATAATATATCTGATCTTATACGGATGCCATATATGATGATAGGGCAGGCAGTAGAGCATTCACCTAGTGTTAAAGATAATCGAGAGTGCCAAGGTATAGTGTCCAAGAAATTGATATTTTAAATCCATATCAATGCACCTAGATTCCTAAAATGTGAAACATGAGCAAAAACTTATTTGTAGTTAGAATTCCAACTCTTTTCTGCCTGGAAGATTTGCTTATAACCAATTCCTTTCATAACTCATTAGCTTTAATCTGACCAGGTAGCTTTCATTTTTCTACACCCAACTTCTGCTTATATTGGTATGCATATATATCACATAGTTTGGCAAGTTGCAACACAATATGTGCTAGCTCAAACAAAAAGGCACAGTACAATGTTTGCTTATGGCATTAAAAGGTAATTCATGGATTTGTTAAAGATGGGAAAGTTTGAAACATAGAGGTACGCAACTAATTACTACCGTAGCATAATCACTTGCTATAAGATGTGCGGAGAGTAGACCCCCAAGGACACGGATGGTAGTCTCAAAAACAGATACTGTCTTATTCTGCAACATTTGCAAATATTCGAAAGTTAGATTGACAATTTCATCTATTATTGCTAAGGAAATATTTAATTGCAAACCTTTGCAATAGTAGCAAAACAAATGAATGTACGATAACAATAAGATAAGGGTCCTATGGAAACAGAATTCCATAAGCAGGACAAGACTGATATATAAATAAGAGATTTTGAATGACAATCAATATTGACAATACATCATATTAGAATGGGAACATTCTGCCACTGCAATTCATGCTACATTATTACATGACACGTAACATGTCAACAATAATTGTCCCATTTCAAATCATGTAACACAGCCTATTTCGGTCTTAAGAACCATACTTTTTGGATAACATTGATTGGAACTAGTAAGCTCATCAAACTAAAAGCCCTATTGTCGAGTGAAATAGTGAGATATCTACAGCAAAAACAAAACAAAACAAAAAACAAACTTGGAAGTCTACCCATTTATTCCTAAAAATAAAAAAGTTCAATGTGAATGTGAATAACGATCATCACATTTCAAATCATGTAAAACAGTCTTAAGAACCAGACTTTTTGGATGACCATGATTTGAACTAGTCAGCTCATCAAACTAAAAGCCCTGTTGTCAAGTAAACTAATAAGATATCTTCCACAAAAGCAAAAAAGCTAAAGAAGTTCAATATGAATCCGTGTACATAAGCTAAAACACCACTTGCAATATCTTGAGTTTAAAACACCACTTCAGACAGAAAAAAAAAAGGAATGAAAAACACTACTCACAATATCAAACTGAAGGTTTTTACCAATCCATTCAACAGAGGCAGCAAAGCGGTCTCGATCACCAAGTAAAGCTAGTGTATCCAAGGAGTCAATCTGTGACAATGACATGGCAGAAACATCACATAAGAGCTTAACAAAAACACATACTTCAAACATTAAAACAGAAAGTAAAAAAAAAAAAAAAAATACTTGCAGTATAAAATTTTTCTTAAAAGAGTTTGTGATTTGTATTACCAAAGTTAAGGCATAACCACCAAGCGAATCTTCACCCCCACAAGACTGAGGCCTTAATTCATCAAGTGGAAAAGCATGCTCCATATATCCATTAAATGCATGATAAAACATTTCCCTAACCTGCATTTGAAAATATATATTATATATATGTCCGAATTGTTATAACACCACATTGTAACTTGCAATACCTGACAAGCAGTATTTTGTGAAATTTACAAATTTTACAAGTAATGAAAAAAATATATAACTGAAAGAATTCGCTAAATATACTTTGAAGCAGCATATAGCGAACACCAAAAGTAGGAATCACAACCTACACTGAACATGTAGACTATCAAATACAGAAACCAAGAACCAAAGGCTTCTACTGTGTTGTTGATTCAAATAGAATACAAGACAGTATGAAGTTAGAGATTGTGTTCAACAATACGTAAAACTGCAGAGAAAGTTTAGGGCTATAATAAGAAATTCAATAAAATCTGAAAATTTTCAAAAATGAGAAGTCCTGATTTTAACCTAAGATCCAGAAAATACACTATCACAGAACCATGGTTGACCTTCCAAACCACCTCAAATCCAAATTTTCCCTCAAAGTTACTAATAAGCTAAAACTTCTCGCAACTGGGTAAGTGAACTACATTACACTTGTACTAAAATGCTTAACAGTCAACAGATTAATTCGAAAAAGGGAAAACATCCCCTGCCTTATGCAAAATTGAAAATTTGGGATTTTCTGAAATGGGGTTTAGAAGACCAAAGGGCCCCAATTTGCTTTAATCAGTACAAACACAGCAACGTTTTCAATCACAAAATAAAGTTAATACTATATAAAACCCAATGGCACTGCCAAATTGAACCCAAACCCTAATCGGACTCAACTTTAGAGGATGATTGGAAACGATAATTGCGAGAACTGGATGGGGATTACCTCGTTCCTGAGCTGTTTAGCTTCCTCCGGAGTGACGCCATCGGCCAGAGCTGTGTGGATGAAAGTGTTGGAATATAGTGAGAGCAACAAGAAGAACGATAACATTGGAAGTGAAGGTTTTAGAGCTGCCATTGTCTCCCTTCTCTATCTGTAACTCTGTCTCGATGAGTTTCTGAACTCACCGTTGTTTGTTGTTGCCTGTTGGAGAAGGAAGAGTTGCAGTAGTAATTAACTCCGTTAACTCTGTTAACGTCTGTTTTCTCCTTTTTGGCTAACTTTTTGGTGCACTCTGTCTGAGCGCTTGCGGCAGGCAAGCAATACTTATCTAATTAGATATATTTGTTTAACAAATAATGAAAAATTCAGCCACAAAATGCAGAAGCTTTAAGTTTTATAAATTAATTATTTTTACTTGAAGCTGCTTATAATGTTGTCTTTTTTATTTTATCAGTATGTACATTATGTTGTTTTTGAAAATAAATAAATATAATTTCATGTACAATTACAAATTAGGCGAAGATACCCGTATTTTTCCTTATTTTTTCTTAGACATTTTTTATATAAAAACTAAATACAGGTATTTTTCAAGACAAGCAGATGACAATATATTCCATATCTTATAAAGGAATGTAAAAGGCAGTATAAATCAAAATCCTAAACATATGGTCTTTTAAAGGAACTTACAGGTGTTTTTTCAAGACATTTTGAAAAGGAACTTACAGGTGACAATATAAATCAAAATCCTAAGCAGATGACAATATATTCCATATCTTATAAAGGAACTTACAGGTGTTTTTTCAAGACATTTTTTAGTTAAACTCCTTTTACATTTCATCTAGTCCCCTTGATCCTTTGTAAGTTCTTTTGTAACTAAAAAATTTAAATAAACATATATACAAACATCCCTTCAGAAAAGGGTAAAATTATCATTTTATTACAGTAAACAATTCAACCATCAGAAAAAGGGTCAAATTCCATTTTATAAACAAGAAAAAGGGTGGTTGGTTGTTGGGTTATATCCCTACCAAACTTAATTGATTATGATCGTTGTGTGCAGCATAAAAACAAGATGGAGATGAATGAAATGCATGACAAAACATTGCCTAGGCATAGGCAAGAACTTGGCAAAACGGTCCTATGAAAGAAATTCAGTATATTTTCATTTTTGTATCCAAACAAATTGCCTTGCAAAGACACAACTATGTAAACAAACTAGGGCACAATCCAAGATCTCAATCAGTACAAGTCTATGCCATCCAGGGATTGTCACTAGATCTGGCTGAAGTTCGTAAAATTACAGCAGAGAGACATTTTCGAGATAAATCAAGCCTAGCTCGGAGTGACTAGGCATGGAGTAAGACCAATTGTTACAGAGAGCAGTAAGCACAAGCTTCCAACTATTTTACCCATGGAAAAAGGAATTACGCACTTCAGCGTCAAGACTGAGCTGTAAGAATTTCGCATAAACAACTCAAAGTGATCAAATCATCAAAACAAGTTCGCATCAGCACCACGCTTCTTCGACTCATCCCTGCAAATATACAAGTAGTTGTTTATGAAAAAATGTTACAATTGTACAACAAACACCAGTAGAAGTGAAATGAGTTCTCACCAAAATAAAGTGGGGAAGAGAAAGGTATATTATAATAGAAGAAATCACTTAGCACAGTACAGGGAGATGAAGAATCAAGTATACAAAAAAGTAGATGAAGAATAGAGGGCCCAAGAATAAACAAACAATAACAGTCCATCATTGAGTTTTACTTAACCTCCAGCTTGAATAATTAGCTCAAATCAATCGGGCTGAGATATACATCCAACTTCTTTAAGTAAGCCAAAAAAATGCCCATCCACTCTATTAATGGAGTTGCCTATTAGACAGACCATCACCTCAACTGACACCCTTTGGGGTTGAGTCTTGACCTTGCACCCACCTCATAAACTAACAAATGAATTGAAGCAACACTTATACCAATATGGCATATCAATTTCACAAATCATGAAAAAAGGAACTTGGAAACTTACTATCCAACCGGCCAATTTTGACCCTCTGTGCAAGATGAAACCCAAATCCCCGGGTAATTGTACAATGATAGCATATAATCATCATAGACAGAAATGTAGTGTGGGTAATAAGTGCCATCTATGCATGCTAAACCCAATAACCATACCCCAGTGAGTGGGATAAAGAGCAAATACTCAATCTAGCTCTTGTCAAGCAGCTCTGTAGCTGAAAGTATGACAAGGATGTATATTTTTTTGAAAAATAAAAACAGAAGCAAAAATCAGGTAGCCTTAGGTCAAACCATGACTATCTAGATAAGTGGCTAATTTCAATGCTTTTTCTTATTATATTAGGAGAATTATTAACAGTAGGTACACTTTAAAGCATTATAACAAATTTTCAACAGAATAAACTATAGATCTCATCAAAAGAAAAGCAAACTGTTCAACATATCTAACATTAACAAGTAACTCCAACCTGCTGCTTTTTCTTCTTTGGCCTCCTCTTTCTACGGGGTTTATGAGCATCAGAGTTGGAGCTCAAATTACTACTTTGAGCAGCCGTTGAATTTGAGGATCCCCTAGCTTTGAAGGAAGTTGCACTTCTGTTAGTTGATGTACTGAAGGAAGTCCCACTTCTGCTATTTGATGTATTGCTGGATGTAGACATTTCAGCACTCTTTTTTGAGGAATTTTTGCTTGATGAAGGACCAAACCTTGACTGAGCACGAACTGAACTTGTGCGAGAATTGCTAGATGGCCGGGGAGGAGGCATCAAAGCTCTAGCAGAAACCTGCCGCTATTTAAGAAATCCAGGTGAGGAGATAGAAATATAAACAACCAATAAGCAAATACGTGTAATCACAACAGTGCAATAGTTAAAAGATGGAAACCTGATTTCTCTCATCACTGGACATGCCAGAAGTTGCTTTTCCAGAAGCACTGGAAGCCTGTTCTCTGAAAAAACAGATGACAAAATTATGATGCAACTTCCATCAGAACAGACCATATTTTTAATACACACATAAAAATGAAAGAACAGTCTACATACTAATTCAAATAGGCTCTTTTAAAATTTTAGCTTCCCCGGCTAAAGTACAAACAGTGGGCTCATATTAAGAAAAGTGATAATTATTGAAGTGCACTGTCATCTAATTCATGAATGATCCTTCAAAAAAGGAAAAAAAAATATTCTCAAATATAACATCACTCACAGTTAGATAAATACCTTGTACTCTTATCCGTCCATTCATCGTCTGCATCTGCTTCATCACTTGAACTCCCATTTAGGAAGAAATCATCTTCACTCAGATCCAGAAGCCCATCGTCCTCGCTCCCTGTTTCTGTAAGAAATCCAAGAAAATACAGCATGCTTGTGAGTGTAACAAAATTGTTTGATGATTTGCAACCCTGAGATTATGTTCATAATTGACAACTGCAAGATGAAAAGAGAGGTGAAAAGCATCCCTCAGAGAAAACATAAACATCATCTACATTTTACAAAGAAAATGGTAGCATGGCAGGAATGCGGAAAGAATAATTTGGTATAATGTTTTGTTTGATAGGTTTAACATCCATTTTTCTTGCAGTCATTTTTACCTCTACTATTAATTTCATCTGAAGACTAGACAGTTCGCTAGGTATTTATCCTACATTATTTTTTAAGTGGTATATACCTTTATTGAATTTTGAACGAAGGCTGCACCAAGTTGGGCTTTCACCTCTTTATTCAAACAATGACTCAAAACAAATTTAGATAACTAAAAAAGATGTATTGTGCATTACAACAGATGGTTATTGCTTATGAAGAATACCTCTATAAGAGATATTTCTGGTGGAAGTAAATAAAGCATAAAAGAAATACCTTCAACATCCTTTCCACTAGCTGCTGCAGCAATTAAATTGGCCTTAATCTTCTCGCGCAACTTATTTCTCTTATCAACTATATCTGAAACTTCACCACCAGTAAACAAAGGGACATACTTCTCGGTCTTGGGAAAGAACTGATAGTAAAATAAAAATCAGCCCTTTGACATTATTGGAAACAAGTATGTGTTATTTCAAGAAACAATTCAAAGCCTGTACCAAGTAAAGTAAAATACATTCAGCCCTTCACCATAAGGCACAAGGTCAAGTGGAAGTTCACATTTCAATTCCAATGAAAGCTTATGATATTCTCATGACAGAAAAACATACCAAATTCTCAATTACAAATTCCACAAGCATGCATTCACATAAAACCAGATAGACCAAGGACCACTATATACCGCTATATAGCTTACCCTAACATATTCAAGATCTTCTTTCAATTTGGAAAGTTGCACAGAACTCTCTGCATCTTGTGCCTGACCAGACAAAGAAGCACGTTGGAGTTTCTCCAAACGTCTTATTCTTCTCTCTATTTTTCTTCTCTCTGAAAAAAGTCCGTGTTACTTATATGATTTGAGTAAATCACACTCCACCATGCAATTAAGCCGTAAATCATGCCAGAAATCAACTCTATACATAATAAATAAATCAGTAAATCATACCGAAAAACTTAATCTTCCTGTCGCGCATAAATATCTTGCGCTCCACAGCGAGACGAAACTGAATCTCCTGCTGTTTCTTGAGTCCTTCTAACTTCTTTTCCTGAGCTTCCTTCATTTCAGCTGATAGATTCTTGGTACAATAATCGTCGTGTTAGGCCATATTTCACAATGATTATGACTTCACCAATAGCTAAAACCACAAAGTTTCCTATTATAATCTTAAGAAATCGACTGAATACTGATTCAAGCTGTATTAGGTCAGAAGACCCATTATAGGAGGAGGAAGGGAGCGGAGTGTTTGCGAGATAAAGTTCAATTTGGGGCATTTCTATGGGCTTCAATTTCCTTTGAAATTCAGTTATGCACCTTTCTCTCTTGTTGTGTGTATCACTGATACACAAAAGGGGTAGCAAAGAACTCAACAAAATTGAAGCCCCCAAAACCATACAAACCCTAACCCTAAGAATCAACGAGAACTGCAGCAGAATCGAAATGGGCAGTAACACATAACTGAACGAGATGAAAGAGTAGATTGTGAAGAAAGAGAGAGTACCTTACGGAGCAGGCGCTCGATGGAGCGAATCTGCTTTTTGAGGTTGACGGTTTTGAGCTTCTTCTCTGGGCCCAACGCCGACTTGGGCCGTCGTCCTCCCGCCGGACTCACCCTCCGCTTGGCGTAGCCACCGTGAGCCATGGCTTTGCCTCCAAAATAATCGCTAAGACACAGACAGCAAAAACAGCGAACTTCAAGAAGCAACTGGGTTTTGAGTTTTTAGTTTTTGTAAATTATATACATACTAAAACTCAGTTACTGTGTAGCTTAGCAATAGTAAAATGGCGGTTTTGCCCTTTACTTAATTCTTCCCTATGTTCCCTTTTTGCCCCTTCCCATTCAGATCTCTTTCGATTCTAAGGTTTCGTTGGCTCTCAGCTTTCCAGTCCGTTTCGAACCAGTTGGTTGGGCTGATTGGGGGCAGCCATGGAAGATCAGAGTTCACTGTTCTGCATGCGTGGGGAGCCGTCGATTTTCGTTTGGGGAGGCGCGCTGCAAATCCAGCCGCCCTTTTGGTCTTTATCTCATCGGTTTTCCTCTCAGATGATGCGTTCGTGTGTTGCCGTTCCAGCTGCTTCATCCTTCTTCTCATCGCACGGGTTTAGCTCAAAGGATTTCTGGGTTTCGTAAAAAGAGGTTCGTTTTAACGTTCGTTTGGTTTTCTAGGTTGGTTTATTCATTTGTCATGTCGAAAATTGAGAAGTAAATCAGAAATTGAGTTTGGTTTGTTGTTATAGGGAGGAAGATCTAAGGAAAAAGAACTGGAGTAATCAATATGAGAACCCCCAGTCTGCTCATCAATCTGGTAATTGATGTCTGTGTGGCTGATATTCTGTTTGCCTGTGGTTATACACTCCTGCTTTTTTATTTATTTTTTATTTTTTATTTTTTATGACTCCAGATCAGAATTATAATTCTAATAGATGTTATAAACAAGATCAGAATTATGATTCCTTAACCAAAAAATTATTAAGCAGGCAAGATCTCTCTGTCTCTCTCTATTTGAGCATGTGGATAATGAACCCTAGGAGCTTAATATATATTTGCATCTAAAAGGAAATATGATTGGGAGCTGATATTCTGAACTGATCGACCAATCTCTCAGTTGGAAGGTAAAGATATAAGATCATTCAAACAAAAAATCGGATTTAACACTGTATAAAATATGTAGAAACCTACTTACCCTCCGTTTGTTTGCTAACAAAATGCAAGAAAAAAATAGAAAATTTCATCTTTTTAAACATTTTACTGTTGTTTTGTAGGTAGGAGTTCAATAATTATGCTTATAAGAGCGTTTGAGGTCACCCACTTAATAACATTAGTACTTTTTATTGAAATCACTTGGGTTTCTGTGGAAACTCAAGGACATAAAGGCAAAAGTTTGAGTCTTTGTTCTATAATTATGTTGGATTGAAAATTTGGTGCCTTTGTACTTTCTTGCATGTGCTTGGAATTACAATGAAAATTTCCTTTCATTGTTTTTTGGTTGTTGAAGGGTTTGAGCATGAGGAAAAAGGTGATTTTGCAACCTCACCAAAGCATTTCAAGTAAGAACCATATCCTCGAATTGCCCTTTTGGACCAAAATTAAGCCTTTTTGTGTGATGGTTTATCATATGATTGGGTTCTATGTTTGAGCTTATGGATTGGTTCATGGTGGATTTGAATTGGCACACAGAGTTGCTTGGGTGAAGCTGATGACTGTGTGCATTGCAGGACCACAACAAAATGGTGCAATTACATCTATTCCTGGACTTTGAAATAGAAACAAGGTTTGCATCTTTTAATCACCTCCACTGTATTTCAATTTCTTTTCCTTTTATTAATTTTGATTGTATTTCTCCCCTGTGATGGGATTGAACAGGCTTTTGAATTGGTTATTGCAGCTGACTGTTTGTGCTTGAATAAAGGCTTGCCATTGCCCTTGCTACTGTTGTGGGACAGAGCCAGTGTATATGTACAGAAGTTGCGGTATACAATGTTCTCTCTCCCTCTATTTAATTTCAGTTTTTTTTTCTTTTAATAGAATTTCGTCAAATATTTTGGTTCTGGATTTTTTGTGTTGAAGAAATTTACAATAAAGGTATTTTATGACGTTCTGTGTTCGTAAATGTCTTTTGTAGGACAACACAGAATGTTGACTGACTTTGAAGGTGCTACAAGAAAAAACGAAGTAGGGTTCCGCATTTGGACTAGCAAAGAGGTTTGTCAATCGTTTTCTCATCCTCAATTTTTTTTTTCAATAAGTTGATTACATCTCAACCTTAAATTCACTGTTTTTTATTTCTGTTTAATTTAATGAGACAATTTCTGTTACAGAATTCTAAATTATGCATTTTTTTCCATGTTAGGGTACTGGGATGCTAGGGGGTTCTTTTTATTCTCTTTTCCGCTGCATATTATAACTTAGATGGATATGCTTCAAGAAGGTTGGTTTTATTCTTGAAGAATACCCATTTGGTTTTAGACATAGTTTATTTAGTTAAATATATGGCTACTGGTGAAATGGATTAGCCAAATATTGCATATGTAATATGCATACAAATTCTTAGTATTGTTGTAAACAGTCGGTTTAAGTGGAGGATTGTTGTATGAAATTTGGTAAACAAATATCTAGAAATTATCTTCACAGTTTCTTAGGTTCCATTTAATTTGGTATTTGTTTTTGTGTGATATATTTCTCTTAGGGCATGTCAAATGGTAAAGCTGCAATTAACAGTGTCTTTTTTGTGTTGCAGTTCCACCAGTACCAGGTTGTTGGGAGGAAGCTCCCTACGGCATCTGATGAGCACCCCAAGATTTACCGAATGAAGCTCTGGGCCACCAATGAGGTTCGCGCCAAGTCGAAGTTCTGGTATAATCCTTAGCGGCCTTAGCTCGGCTTTTGTGATCCCAAATATACAGTGGGGAATTTTGGGTTAAACTTAATATTGTTGATTGATTTGTTTGGATTAAGTATTTCCTGAGGAAGCTGAAGAGGTCAAGAAGAGCAATGGCCAAGTGCTTGCCACTAATGAGGTTTGTTCTCTCAGCCGTATATTTTATTTTTTCTAATTAATAAATTTGTACCCATTTTGATCATTTGTCAGTGTCTAATGTAGTCAATGTTGTTTTGCGATGGGGAAGTGGTTCCTCCTCAACTCTCCTCCTGGCGAAATCCAATTTGTTGCCAAAGGTCTCCACCTTTGACCCCAAAGCGTCGCTCTTTTATCAAATTTATTTCGCTTTTTTCTAATTATGTTTTGATCATTTGAATCGTATTTTGTATTTGATGTTTGGCTTTGGTAGCAGATGTGAAGGAGGCTGCGTCAGAGGCACCCCCTCAAAATGACCAGTCAAATTGGAGACGTATGTTTTCTTTTCTTTTTTTCTGTTTTTTTTTTCCCTTCAAAATTGGAGCCTCCACTTTGCTGAATAAAGGCTCCTCCTGGCTTTAGTGTTTCGTTTTGATGAATTTTGGGCTCTCACATGTCTGCGAAATTGCTAACCTTTCTTTTGTATTGGGGTTCCAATTTTCCAAAATCAGTTCTCCCTAAGGTGATAAGTTTTTCCTCTCTTTTTTACTTTTAACTCTGAGGTCTCTGTCCAAAACAATTTTTTTTTTCATAGTACGTTTTATGCAATGTACAGATATATTATAGGAATGAATCTGAGTTATCTCCTCTGTTCAAGAAGGCAAATTCATAGGTAAATACATAGCTTTAATTACCTCCTCTGTGCAATTGGGTTTGGCCAATATCCCAACCCAGAAGAAGTTGTTCAAGAAGTTCATAGGGAAATACGTAGCTTTAATTACCTCCTCTGTTTTCTTCTCTTTCACAGCCTTTTGTAGATCTGAGTTATCAATCTTTACTTCTTTTTTCCCTTTATTTTTCAGGAAGGTTTATGCTTCTTTGGCAAGAAGGCAAATGCTGCAAGGAACCCAAAAATACCAGGACTCTTCATGCCTAACAGAAACCCAATAGATGACTGTTGGGAATGTGACTCAAATTGGCCAAACAACAGGCAGAGCTTAGCAGATTGTGCAATTGGGTTTGGCCAATATGCTCTTGGAGGCAAAGGTGGTGAGTATTATATTGTCACAGACTCTTCTAATGATGATGCTGTGAATCCAAGGCCAAACACTCTGAGATATGCTGTGATACAGACTGAGCCTCTCTGGATTGTGTTCCCTGGCAACATGCTCATCAAGCTCTCCCAAGAGCTTATCTTCAACAGCTACAAGACCCTTGATCGCCGTGGAGCCAATGTCCACATTGTGGGCGGTGGTTGCATCACATTGCAGTTCATAAGCAATGTTATCATCCACAATGTGCATATCCGCCACTGTTATCCGTCAGGTACATGAGTTTTCCACTTCATTTCATGAATTTTTATTTACCATATACGCATGGTTTGCTCATAGTCATGTTTATTCAGATTTACTTGATACATTTAATTTATGAATGATTGCAAATATTTAGTTTTATCTAATACATGTGACTTATAAATAAGAGATTGCGCGTATCTAGATTTACTTCAGATTTACCTTAAAACCCTTTGCCAGGTTGTTTTTGCTTTTACTCAAAAATAATTTCGGTGTATGCTCTTGGAATTAGCTCAAGTAGCGGAGAAGGTGTTTGTTAAAAATTGGTTAGGATTAGAATAAGTTAAGATTTTGATCCATTCCATGCAGGTGACGCTAATGTGCATTCAAGCCCACCCCACTACGGCTACGGCACAAAATTAGACGGATTTTGACTGGTAAAGGTATTGTAAAGGAAATTAACCTTTTAGACTTTATTTACTCTGTTTAAAATTGGCTTTCTGAAAGGGAAGATTTGAATGACTGATGAAACAGAGAATATGATTATATGTCAAATATTATATTGTTGTTTTTCAACTAGCATTCGTCTTCTGGCTGCTCCTATATATAATGACAAATAGCATATTTGGATAATCAAATTTGTTCTTTTTCTTCCTTTTCGAAGTTACTAGGTTTAATTGTAACCGAAAAGAAAGTTACTAGGTTTAATTTGTGCTTGCACACAATTTATAATTTATTATCCATTTAGCTTAACAAACTTATTAATGGCACTCTCTGCATATTTTCAGGATTGATACTCAATCAAATAAAAGGCGATTTCAATCCCTCTTTCGTGTATGAGCCCTCATAAAGATGACATTTATATGCTTTTGTTGAAGAACTTTACGAAATATTCATTACATTTTTGCGTTGTTTTACCCGACATTGTATTTCAGTATCTTCTTGAGGATGTTGCTCTGGAGCCCAAACGGTTGAATAAAATCCCTGTAGGTCAGGAGTTCATGCTTTTTTTAAAAAAACTTTTGCTGGGAACTTTTTACTTGATGTGGATAACTATCATTCTAGCCATAACATTGATTGAGGAGCCAATGTGTTGATTCATGCAGTTGAAAAACTCGGGAGCTTCTTAAGGCAATTTCCTCTTTTTCCAAATGCTTTTCTGGTTGGTGGTGCAGAAGACTTCTTTATTATTGAACTTGCAGTTCAGGTAAATTTTGAAGCACTCTGTGCTGCAAGTACTTTTGTTGAGTTTTTGTTCTCACATTGCATTGAATGAGGTCGATATTTTCTTTACTGGTCAGCTTCAAAAACTGAAGGTGGAACCAGCACATAAAACTTCTCCAGGTAATATTCTAACCAATTTTTAGGTTTAATATTTAAGGAATCATGTGAACCTGGTATTATGGTGGCTTCGGATTATTGACTTATTTATTGTGGTGCTGATTAATTAAACTCAATTTATTTGTGCCTAATGAACCACAACTGTAATAATTTTAGTTGTAATATATGTGTTTGTGTGCCTATTTGTTTTTTGGTATATAAGCAGACCGCTGTCTTGCATTCTACATGCTGAGGCTGATAGATAATTTTGATGAATTAGAACTTTATGATAACTTGAAGAAGACTGGTTTGGGAAATATGTGGGATTTGAAAATCTGACTTCATGTGGGTTTGATTTACCAAGCAGATTTTTGCTGATTTTTGCATTGAATGGAGACTTAAGAAACTCAATTACATACATTTTCCCTGTGGTATCTTTCCGTACAGATTTTGCTCAAGCTAATTTTTTGGTTTAATGAAAAGATTGTGCATGCATAAAATACTCAAGCTAATTTCTTCTCCGATTTTTCTGTTTTTTCTTCTTTTTTCTTCTTTTTTTTAAAGCCATGTTTTCTTTTGATATTTTGCAGGTGGTCTTTCGTTGTTTTGGAATGAGCGGTTTGGTTGGTGTTTTCAGTTCTGTTAAGCAAGGGGTGAGTTTCTAGGGTGAAATTTCAATTAATTGTTTTAAGTTTTGGGAATAGAGCATAGGAATTAGCTAATGGCATCAATTGACAATTGGTTGGTGTTAATTTGTTGTTGTAATGATATGTTTAGATGATTACAATATTTGAACATGTTGGTAAATCCTTTTGAGTGTTTTGGCAATTGGGTAGTTGATATGTTCCCTGTCTATTTTCATCGCTTGATACACATTTCATGCAATTTTAAAACCCGCAGCATCGCGCGGGCATATTTTGCTAGTGTGAAATAAAATAGAAATTTTAAAAATCACCTCCATTAATTCTACGGGCATCCCTAAGCTTTTAAGGTATTTTTTTATTTTGACCCTACACTTTCGAAAATTACAATACGATTAGCGAGCTGCCTAAATGATAAACTTCTTTTTTATTTTAAATGATAAACTTCTTTTTTATTTTGAAAAGAAAATACGAATATGTTACAGACCCACTAAATATGAATTATTGTAAGATTGAGTTAGTATCAAACTTAATAACTCGGGGTCTAACCCAATGAAAAAGGGCATTGACTTACAGACTGTGGTCTCAGGTTGCTTAGTGGTGAAATTTATTTTCTACTCTCGGTTTCCATGTACATATAAGCAGAGAACTCACTAAAGGATGCGAGAGAGATGCACCATAGGCCATTGCCATCTCCATATCCAACACCATCTTCGATCACATAGGGGAATTCACGGGTTAGGGGATGAGTCAATGTGTAGGGGCCTCACAATTTGTGTCATTCTTTTTAGGTTGTTGCGGTATAATCAAGATAGTATGGTGGGCGCTAGTGTAGTGGTTTAGAGCAATTGCTCCCTTATGAAAGGTCATGCTCATTGTAACCCCTCATTACAGGCTCCCTGTTAGGTGTATAGACGAAAAGAATTGAGACATTGGCATGAAATATCTAACTCTTCTATTGAGGATTGAGCTAGTCTGCTGATTCTTCCAACTCCCTTAATAGCTCATGGTTTATTGAAAATGGTGTAGTTTATGGCATAACCTCAAGATTTCTTTTATTCCAATTCTCTTTCAGTTTTAATGCCATTTCTATGGTACAAGCTCAGAGAACACTTACAATGTCAAAAGAAATGAGTGCTTCTATTTAAGAAGGGATTTAGATTTTTAAAAGGAAAGTTTGGGTGATAGTTTCAGCTTGAAATCATATAAACATAGCACCAATGAAAACAATGGGGACAGGCAACAAAGTGAAGACCAAATGTACTTTCTACACAAGGATGGGTTGTTCTCCTTCAAGTTCAGATATAACTATTAATGAATCTGTCAACTCAAGGGAGAGGGGTTCTGACTTGGGATCTGGATTAATAACCTGCAACATCACATAAGACGTGTATGAGAAGTCTAAAGCAATTTCAGAGTCAAATCCAAATCAAGATGTTTTTACCTTCTTGTTGTCTTTCACATAACCTATTGCAACTTCTTTCCGTAATTGCGCTCTTTCGGCAAGCTCAAAGAATGAAGGATTCTCTCCCTCTTTAATATAGAGGCTTATATCCTGTCAGAACAAACACATGCAAAGTATAAAATACAAGGCTGTGATGGATATTAAATCAGGATCTTCTGGCAGGAAAAGAAAAAAAAACGACATCCAATCGGGATGTAACCAAATCAGTATGTCTCTCATTCCGAATGTGACCAAGCCCTCCTAATACTTCATTCCTTTTCTTTTATTTTTCTTGGAAAAATCTATTAAAATTGAGTATTAAAAGCACTTACCTTTACATATATTTCATCACCCTCTGCATTTAGAATGTCTTTCCACACCTCATTTAGTTCACTGTTCTCAGCAACTAGTATGCACAAACAAACGATCACTTGTTATTATGGAATACGACTGGTATATATGTTATGAGAGCTAAGTGTAGTACAATGATTCAAGACCTTGAGCTGTTACGAGGCTCATTACTTCCTCTGCAGCAATGTAAGTCAGGGACGGCTTAATTCTTGTGATCTGCAGAAATTTTTGGCGTATAATATTTCAAAAGTAACACTAATGTGAAAAAATATCCGTAGAAATCATAAACATCAACAAAAGTCTGCTGAAGTATACTTGTTTGCCCAATTTTGAGTCCACGATCTCGGCAACTAAATTCTGTACCTGCAACGCCACAACCTTGTTACTTTACTTTCTCTAGTGAAGATTATGCCTTAGTTATTGTGAAAGCTATTTAATTAACTAAACTCAGAGTCTGAATTTCACAAATTGAAAATGAAGACTGGTACTGATGTTTAACTGAACTAGACCTACCTTTACATGAAGTTTGTTGCAAATATTCTCAGCAAGAAGAAGAGAATATGCAGATTGCTTGTCTGCCCTGGTTGGATCTGAGGGGAGAATACTTTAATGCAATGCAACCTCAGGCTAATTGAAACAACACAAAACCAAGAAAAAAGGGGGAATTCATGTATGTTCACCTCCAAGAAGCCATTCTCTATCAGATATTACAACGATGGACAAGGGAATATCTTTGTTCTTCAATGACTTCTGGATATTCATTATGGTTTCTTGTAAGGTGTCAAAGTTCATTGGATTCCCAATCTGCAGCATATGGAAATAAATAAATGAAGTTTTAGAAGGGGAAAAGGAGACTTCAACAAAAACTAATTATAAAACAACAAAGATAACGGCAGAGAAGGTTCAACTCTCTAGGTTGAAAGAGTGAGGTAGTACCCTATGAGAAACCTTGACGTTTTTGAGTTTGCCTTGACCAGAAACTTGTCTTGCCCTATTTCTGTCATCTAATGGTACATCCGATAAAATTTCCTGCATGCATAAAGATGATAAATTAAGAGTGATGTTATGTCTAGAAACTTAGCTAAGTGACCAATGAAAATTATCTTTCATCAAGTGTCAGAATTTATAACAATGACAGCTCATGAAGGCATCAGATTTAACATCCATATACAATTATATATAGAACAACAACCCCGATTGTAAACCAGTTGATGAGGAAATGCATCTTAGGCTACATGCTGAAAAACGTAATAGCAAAAAATATAGGGACACATCTCAAAAGTACTCCAATTAGGCTACATGCCTCTTAGTCTCTGTCATGCATCTTAGTCTCTGTCATGCTTTCCTCAAGGTGGAGAAAATTTCCCAGAATCCATTAAGTTCCTAAATCCCTTCCCCATTGATTCATTTACAATTTGAAAGCCTTCATCATGCATGTACTTGAGTAAGTAGCAAGTAGCTGTGCTAAGTTTTTACAGTTCAAGGCAAGAGTTGCTGAATGCTTACTCAATGCATATAGGACTCACAACAAGATTCCCAAGAGATAAGAGCATACCACGACACTGCCAGGTCCAAGATAATTGTCATATTCTTCAATCATTTCTATGATGTCGGTGCGCCATCCAAGCAGAAGTATAAATTCTTTTGGTCCTAAGGTCCAGTCTGAGCCCTGCATTATAAGAGAAATCAGATTTCGAAACCAAATCTTTCAAGCCCTGGTGGCCTTCAAGCAATTAAGTCGTAGTAAAGTCGCACCTTGGAACCTGGTTTATTGGGACGCCTTACAATGTTTTCCAGTCGTGTTTTCAATTGTAAAGCATGCGATTGGGTACTACCATTCTTTTCTTGATCTTCCAAATTTTCATTAGCATTACCTATTTCTCTCACAACATTTGAATAAGCAACATGTGGTTTCTTAGTCCCATTAACAGGTGCAACGAACAATACCTACATGAGGAAAGTGCACAAAGTTGAGAATTCACAAATAAAACTACGGGAGGAATTTAACAGTTTCATCAATGCAGAACATTTCATAAACAGATAGCTGAAAATGATGGTTAACCACAACCCAGTCAGCCAGCAAACAGCATAATGAAAATACCAAAACAAATGAACCAGTCACACAGTGAATCCAGTAAGGCTTCCATGATCCTCTTAGTTCTTTCTTCTATTTTTGTAACGATTAAATTAATAGTAGTTTTGTCTAACTGTCCAGTCATGATAAATAAAATAGGAACTGGTGAAAGTTAAAAATCTAGTTAACCATCAGTTTCTAGAGATATTAACAAAAAGAAACTTTAACTGACTTCATGATTCAAATTTTCACAAGTCATAAGAAATTTCAGAGCTATTGGTTTAAATTAAGTCGAGAACTTCTCATACTTTGTCAGTTTCCTGCAAGATTTCATCGTCATAAGGGTGGAAGTCTATCTTCCCGTTCCTATAAAGCCCACAAACAACTGCCTGAAGGGATATCCAGTCAGAGGAAGAATAAAAATCAGCCAACTGCAATCAATTTTACACTAGCAGAATTACATTAGGCAGGTAATACCTTTTGAAACCCATGCCGTACTCTCCTATACTTAAGCCCTGCTAGACTTGGAAAACTGCAAAGATTAAATACATTTTCTGCAATGAGTAGAAATGATATTAATTAGTGTGCCATCTCAGAGCTGAACAGGGAGATGGTTCCAATTACCTAACAATAAAACCAACCTAATGTAAAAATTGCCACCACAAATAAGAACAACTACACGCATCCATGTCTGAGTTGATAGATCAAAGTTCTAGTGCATCGGTTCAAACCAAACATTTCAATTCATGTTTATAAAGATATTAGGGTCTAAAGGTATGGAATTATCCACAGAAGTAAATATATTATGGGATAAATTATCAACAAAAACTAAGGCATTTCATCTGTAATTTTGCGAATGTTGATTGTTAATCTTTGTCCTTTTACTTAAATAATTTTCACTCTCCCTCTAATGGGAAAATAACATCAAACATATATAAAAACAAGCATACCAAAGCATCACAGGCAGAAGATAACTTAGTGCCACATGGAATAACAAGAGGTTGAGAATTACACAACACCACAATCTCTCTCTCTCTCTCTCTCTCTCTCTCTCTCTCATGGTTAGATTTTAAGACGAAAATGAGTTAAAAGGTTATGCACAAGCTGGATCTTCATATCCATAATGTTCTGTAAATTCAATAGGGAATGATAAAGAAAATATTTCAAAAATGGTTATAAGAATCTCCCCATTCTCAATATGTCAAAAAAGTCCTAAAATATATCAAAAAAGTTTACTGAATAAAGCACCAAATGTTTTATTAAACATATCATTAATGGTTCCACCAATATTTAGTTCAAATAAAACTTAAAGAGTAGTTTTATTGGAACTCTCCCATATCCAAAATCTTAAAATATATATTGCTTATGTAACCAATGGTAAAGGACCTACTGCTAATTGCATTCGGTAATCTGAACCAAACCAACACATGAATTTGGAATGGCCATTCTAAATTACCTTGACCATAGCATTCGAGAATGTCTATTATTCTTTATCCTCTTGAATAACAATTCAAAGTTTTGGAAATGTAAAATTGAGGAATAAAAAATAGAATGTAGTAAATGTCTTAATGAAAAAACTAGTTTCTCCTTGTAGAGAGACTTGTACCATACTTCGATAATTAAGCAAGTGCCTGTAGATCTTTATCAGTCCCTTTTGACGAGAGCATTGAACAAATAATTTGGATGCACCATTTTCTACAGGCTCTACTTTTAACCCTGAGATTGACTTCAAGAGCTCACATGTATTAGAACTTGAGACCTGCATTCATTGGGGAGGGCAAATGTAGCATGATTTTAGCAAACTTCACAATGTAGTTCAGTGCAAAGATTGATTAGTGATATACCTCAACAATTGTGGGGACAGATTCCATATTGGGGATGGGTTGAAGAGCCAGAACAGATAAAAAAGCATCGGTGTCAACTTCATACCTAAACAGTGGAAGATGTCAAGTCAAACAAGTTCAAGAGAGTGGAAATTTTCAATGTGGTAAAAAATTCAATGGCATTTTCAATATAGCTCATAACTGCCAATGGAATGATATACAATTCCAAATAAACTTTGACAAAAACCTTGTATACTCTAAGATGACTTTTCAGATAGAAGTAAATGTTGATCAAGTTCTCACCGATCTCCCTTCGTTGGCAGTATAATTATGGCACGCGCCTTGTTGGCAGCGGCTCTTTCAAATGATTTTGTTAAACTAAGGCTGCAACTGTAACAGTACAACCTCAATGTAAGAATCAGAACACAAAGCCCATCATACCAATACTTTGACAACTTTTTATTGCAACATTAGATAGAGATGAATTTTACAAGATTACAGGACTTTAGTTATATGATTTCTAAGTAGTCGTACCTCTTTGTAAGGATATCAATATGAATAAGATCTTTGGCTAAATTGTCAGCTAGCTTGTCCATCTGCTTTCTTGGGAGATCCGACATAAGAAGAATTCTCTGCCTCCTGTGAACATATACACAAGCCAGTAATTTAGCCATGCAATCCTGGTATAAGAACCTCTGTTGGCAGTACAGAATTAGATTACCTAGCTGTAGCAGTACCTAAGCGGACGGCAAATTCATGATACTTGTTTAGTTGCTTTAGTATGAAAGAAAGATGACTGTTCACTCCACAAATAATGATATGATCACTCTCCAGAACTTGCATTTGTGCGCCTTCTCTGAGCCTGTACATATTATTCTGTGCAAATGATGGTCATAAGGATGAAATCTACATAATGTTAGATGTACGATAATGTGTATTGATTCAAGAACTTACCCTGAACTGTTCAGTCATTGTGCTCAATAAGCGAGTGTAAAATAATATGCCCCATATTGCAAGAATGAAACCAATAACACGTTCAACGCGTGTTCTTTGCTGCAGAGTACATGGTATTTACAATCATATAACCAAATACGAAAAAAAGTGAAAATTATGACAAATGAACCAAATCAGAAAATCAGAAAACGCCATCACACTTTTAGATGTGTCGATGATGAACACAGACATGCCCAAGCCTCCCAGAAGCAGTCCTCCAAAGACTCGTTACTACCCCTGTGTAATTTGAAATGCATTCAGATTGCAAACAAGCATGAGAATTAAATGCAGAAATAATAAATTCACTTGAGAAGACTAGTACCGAAATGGATTGTCAACCAAACAAAGTTGCTCAAGAGATAGATGGATTGATGGGAAAACAAAGTATAGCAATCTAATATTCTAGATGCTAGAAGAAAAGAAATTTGGCTAAATAATGAAATACCATAAACCGACATGAAGCAGACAATGCCATTACCATGTGAAAGTAATTAGAATTGCTGTTAGAAAGGAATATAGGTTACCTGAACTTGAAGAACAGGAAACCACCAATGATAACAAATGAGAAGCATGCTACCAGGAGCACTAGAAAGAACCTAGAAAACATTTACAAAAGAATTCAGTCAAATGAGAACATAAAGGCCAAATAAATTACATGCACGAAATGATGAATTAGAAAAAATACTTTTGAACAGTCAGAGGAACAATGTTGACCATTCACAACTGAAATTAACCAGAAGGCTGATTTTATCATTAAACTTTAGATTGTCACAGAAGCATACACAGATCCACGTTGAATAATATACATCTTTTATGGAGCTTCTGCATGATTATATAAGCCCAAGCACAGAATGCTTTTGACCATTTAGTGTCAAAGAACGCACTATTATGTAAACCTAACCTAAGTAAGAATTAGCGAAAAAAGATAAAACATTTATCATTATTATTGTGTGTACACCCTGAGGGCATCATTCGTGGCCTTCTAATCCTACATGATTCTACAAAATTCCAATTTCTTCCCAATCTGCCAAGTTTTAAATAGTACCAAAACAGATAAGTGCACAATCAATAGAGTTGAGCAACTAATAAAATTCAACAGATTAAATTTATAGTGTGGAAAAGAATATGATGCAAACCTTTTAAACTATGTTTTATGGGACAGGATGAAATGGAAGGAAATTTCTGGATCAAAATATCATAATCTATTCTACATAAGTTTTTAATATCACTTTCATTTTTTCCAAAACTAGCTTGAATAAAAGTGAACCTTTTGGATCGAGTGACCCTAATCGTAGTTCACTGGGATACTTGCCTATTCTGGTAACTTACTGAACAAAATGCTTGAAATCTATGCCATTGCATCTTTATTTCAAACAAGAAGGCAATAATAAAGTAGTTCAGTTACCCTATTGTCCACTCATGTTGATGAAATAATCCCAGGTTGATATCTTAACATCTGATGCCACAAAATCTTAAAAAAGAAACCAAAACATGAACTTAACAATTCAACAGCAAAATAACCAGATGATTACAAGGTGAAGGGTTATGAACAAGGGCAAAAACAATTATATAATTCACTTACGTGGCAACATTTTTCTCAAGTTGGATGTTAAATAGATACAATAACCGGGCAAAGCTCCACCTAATATCTTGAAATGAAGGCAAAGACACATCCAACCCAAGAGGCATGGGTTTATTCAAAGAATTAGAAACGCAGGCAAAAGGCAAGTTGGCAGCCCCAAAATTTTGAACAACACTGGGAAGTTTCTCTTGGACAATTTTAATGAAAATGTTAAAAACATTTGACTTTGCCAGTCTAATTGACAAATATAAGGACACCAATCCCATCACGACTTTAGCAAGGTGAACCTGCACATACAGCAAATTCCATCAAGAAATTTACTAAATACCAACAGCACCATGGCATTAATCAAGTGAAAAATCTGAAGCCAGAAGGTTCTACCAGATTAAAAAGATTCAGATTAGAATGAGTTTGTACAAGTTATCATGGATACAGATACTTTGTAACAGAGAGTAAACAAGTGAATTCACTAAATAGAGGAACATGGAAAGTGGTGTAAGCTTTTATTCAGCTATGAGAGCAATCAAACAAAATATATTCTGGGGACAAGCTTTGTTTAGAAGTTGTCAACTTGACAGAAGACTAAACACGGGTGATACAAAGAGGTTTGGAAGAAAGTATAACTGGTGAATGATAGACTTCAATATGCATTTTCTCACAAATCTAAGAGTCTTACCTTGCATGGGCAAATGAGGAATAATTTAGTAAATAAAAAAGCTTAATTCGTATGTATAGCTTGAAGAGTAAATTCCAGAAAAAACAGAATACAGACATTTTAGCCATCTTTTACAAGAAGAAGAAAAGGTAGAGTAGGTTGTCACTGCTATGGCATGGTTTTTCTGAAATATTATCAAGCCTTGTAATGATTTGTGCTCAAAATTTAGCCTTTTTTGGTACTGTCATTGTTGAAGTAGAGAACAATGCAAGGGCCAGCCAGAACACATAAATTATTAAGAGCAGTGAAAAGAGCTTTGCAAATATCAAGTATCATTGCTCCTTAACTTGTAGTTATCAATTTGTAAGTATTGTGTGCCATTGTAACATCCCTTTCTTACATAGGCATGTTCTCATTATGGTAAAGAGAGATTTCCCAAACATAAAGGAACTTTATTCTTGTGCTTATAGCTATGAAGATTAAACCAAAGATCCCATGCAACAAAAAATAATGACAATTTTCTTTAAGCAGATTCATACATCTAATGCTATTGTCATAAATATAAATAAAAATAAATAAAAAGAAGAATAAGAAGAAAGCTTACATCAAATGCTCACCTGAGAAATATTAATCTGATCTGTACCAGGGAGTTTGTCATTCGAATCATCTGCAACATTTATATACACAGTGGAACCTAACTTATTTCCTGCCCTTTGAGAACTGACCTCACATTTTCCTGTAACAAAAATAATCACAATATGTGTGAAATATAAAAGAATGCAAAATATTCCCTAGGGAATCATCAGAATATAAAGCCAATTAATAGACCTGATCTTTGGCTGTGTTTTGGGTGATTTGGTTGGAAAGAAAAGCGAACTTTGACAGCTGTAGGGGTGAAGAGGTGGAGAATTTGTGAAATAGAGTTCATTTTTGGGGATCATTATGGGCTTCAGTCTCTACAGAATCTCAGGGTATACCTTTCTTTACAATTTTTCCAGATTTGAGGGTTGCTGTTTTTCAAAATAAGTTTCAGTGCATGTAATATTTTCATCTCTGTTTTCAGTGGACATAATATCCTCTGATCTGTAATCATTTTTTTCAATAAAATTGTGTTCTTGTAAAACAAAAATAGCATCAAATTGTTGAGATTGTTGAGGTAAGTCCTCTACATAGTCATAAACTAATTTAAAAATTAATAATTGGCAAAGTAATCCAACTCGCTTCCTCATGTGAATCATGGACCTAAACTTCATATAAGAAGCTCGACAATTTCTTAAATCAAATATCAATGCTTTCATACTTGATAAAATAAACATACAACATTCCAAAATCTTATTAGTATAGACAGCTTATTCTCACCTCTGTTTTGTACTATGAAATTACTTGCATGTAAAGATGAAGATTTTATCCACCAAAATTGGCATGGCATTGATTTCCTGAGAAGTATCATGTCAAAGTTAGCATCAAATGGCTCATCTCCACTCAAATTCAGGATAACTATAATTCAATACGTGCTCCAGTACGTGTAAACGCATGAGCAAACGCATTCTAAATTACAATTTCTCTCTGTTACATAACATGGTATTATCACACAATACGCTTCAGACAGAAATAGGAAAGCTTTCATGCATAATACTATATAATCAATCACGTCGTGCAAAAACTAAATCTGATATTCCTGCATACTGGTTCCTCAACTACCTAGCAGTTTGATCAGCAATTATAAAATGGAACTCAACCATGAGACATTTATGTGTGTAACATCAGACATTAACAAATCATTCTCATCAATAAGTTCCTACTCTACAGGAAGAATGCATACTTCCAAAATCCAAGCAGGCAACGATGTGAATGTCACTGTACGGCAGAAACCAAAGCATGCGAAGGGCAATTAGTAAACTAGTACTTAGCCAAAATAATAAGTTAGCTTATGCAGAGCATTTCATTCAAGATCCAAGGAATAGTAAAACATTTGAGCCAAAATATTTAGATTATCAATGAAATCTAGTATGTCATTCTGCAAAGGAAAGGCGAACCAAAACCTAGAGAAGTCCTCAAGAAATTCATGATGATCACTCCCTTGCCCTTGCCACCATACTTCAGCTCCATCCAGTTAAACTTAGTAACATAAAAAAATTGAAATCCTTCTAGGCAAACCAACACACTCCCTTTGTCTACCAAACTACCGACTCCAACAAGTTCACACTTTTATTTATCACAGAATTTGGCATTACCCAATAGGTAAAAACCTGAAATCTCTTGGTTCGCATAACATTCACCTCACCTGCTAAGAATTTCAAGCACTCCCCAGTTCCCAAATAATTAAGAAGATTAAAATCTACCCAGAACACCAACCAACAACCAAATGATGGGGTTGCAATTAGTTTGGTCAGAGCATAGCAGCAACAAGAAACTAATTCATAAACCAGCAAATAAACCCTTTTGATCTTGAATGTCCAGAAAACCAACCGCACTAAAATTCTCATATGAATGCCAATGCCGTATAATCAAATACCACAAACACACTGTCACAGAAACACACAAAGAAAGCCAAAATGGCATCAAGAAGAACTGCCACTTTGGTAATTGAAAAGATGAAGAACAAATACCTCTTTGAGGAAGAAAAACGGTTGGGTGAAGGAGGAACCCGACGAGGCAAAACGCATAGCTGCAAGCTCTGCAACTGACTCACAACCATTTCTGTGTTTAGTGTCAGAGATGTTTGAGTTTGAGGTTCGGAAGAGAGAAACTGGGGCCGACGAGAAGACAGAACACAAAGGCAGCAGCAACACAAAGAAGAGTGAGAAAAGTGAGAGAAAAGCGAGATTCATTAAAGTCTGAGCTGTCTTTTTCAATATTAACAGGCTTTTGGTAATCTACACGAGGCTCCAACATGAACCACCTGGTCCCTCTCAAAGTCCTCGCAAACTTACAGTCCTTGTCAGCCCTTTGGAAACCCACTGTGCTTCAAGTTTAAGTAATGACCACCACGCACCTTTGGAAGTTTTTTTTTTTTTAATGCCATGATATGTTTGTTGTTTATCCAAGTCTCAGTCAAACAAGAACAGCAAAAAGAGAAATTTTTTTATTTTTGTTTTTGTTTTGTAAAGATAATGTCATGATATGTTTGTTGTTTGAGGATTGGAACAAGGCTCCTTTCAAGTCAAACGGCGATTACCGGTTCCGGAGGGGCCAACCATTGTACTTCTAGGGGAGGGTCTAACATAACGGAAGGCCACGGCTTTTGTGATTGCCAATAATAATGGCATGATATTTTCTATTTTATGAGAAGAAGAAAAAATTTATTTATTTGACATGGCAATCCATATATGAACAATGATGTGATTTTATTTTTCACACAAAGATTTCATAGAATATATGATTGAATAAGAAAACTTCAACAAATTTTATATATGGAGTTTTGTTGGACATTTTATTGCTTGGAAATTTGGATGCTCATAAGTCTTAAGTGGTTTTTTAATACAATTGAAGTTAGAGAGAGTAACTCGAATTTGAGTGCAAGAAGGCGAACTCACTACCCTAATTAACTGATCTACTTCACCCTTGCCCCTTAAGTGGTTTGAGATGGATAAGATTATTATCATTGAACTTATATATATATAATATATATATATATATCTTATATAAAACTTAGGGTTAATTACTCAAATGGTCCCTAAACTTGTACGCGATTTACATTTTGGGGCCTGAATTAAATTTTTCGTTCAAATGGTCCATCAACTCTATATTAATTACTCAAATGGTCCCACCGTTACATTCTGTCAATATTTCCGTTAAATATGAGGGCAAATTAGTCATTATTTACCCTAAAATTTGGTTAAATCTAACAGAAAATTAGACGGTGGGACCATTTGAGTCATTAATGTAGAGTTGATGGACCATTTGAACGAAAAATTTAATTCAGGCCTCAAAATGTAAATCGCGTACAAGTTTAGGGACCATTTGAGTAATTTACCCTAAAACTTATGACCAATCTGCAATTTCACACAAGTCTAATTTAAGATACAACGTAGCTTATTTTATGAACATTAGAAATCCCTTCTCGTTTTTTGGGGTGTACTAATATTATGAATCTTTGAAACTTTCTCTAATATACGATTGAATCTCCACCCGATGGTACATTGAATTGACGAATCAGTCACATGGTTTCTGTTTTCAACTTGTCACTTGTCTCTCTTTATGGTTTTTATCATTCCACTACTTGATTGACATCACGAAAATGATACATGAAAAGGGCACGCAGATAATGGCAACTCAAGTGAGTGGAGGAGGTGAATTGTTGAAGCACGAAGCACGAAGCACGAGGGAAATCACTAACATAAAGTAACAAAATAATTTTAAAAGACCATTCATAATAAGAAAAGCTTTGATTTGACATGCACGACTAAATTATGCTTTAGTGTTGATAATCATTAATTCCAAGTCAAACGTATGGTCAAGCCTACATGAGCTATTCATTTTAAATTAAAAAAAGACCTAAGAGTTTAGTCAAATTGGCTAGAACGGATATGCTCTCTCATTATACATCCGAGTTCCAATTTTCTCTTCGTGTAGTTTAGATTAAATTAAAATATAATGTCGTTTGTATAAAATAAAAAATTCTTGGTTAGTTGATGGTACAACAAAATAATCAATTAGGACTCCTCAAATAAAAAATTTCCACACCCATAGAGGATATCAAACTAAGTTAAAAGTCTTATATATGCTTAAGGTCAAAATTTTATGTTGATTTAAGCTTCAAATAAGGGTTTAATCCAAAGGCTTATTTACACAAATACCCATTGAAATTACAGTTAAATCTCACATTGCCCCCTCCCTCCCTCCCCTAAAAACTTAAAGTGGTCTATTTAGCTCACTTGACCGTTGTTTGGTGACCCATTTTGCCCCTTACCGTTAACTATGATGACGTGACAAGGACATTTTTTTAATCTCATACACATGGATTAGTATCCACCAATTAAGGGGGTGACGTGGCAAGTAGAGCCCACCTCCACATAGATAAGAATATAATTAAATATTCTGATGATTAAAATTAATTTAAAAATTAAAATAAAACATTAAAAAATAATTTAGACCCCAACCACCCCAATCCTCAACCTCCGTCCACACACACCATTCTCCTCTCCTGTAAATACTCTTGGAAGAATTTCGTCCAAAAATAATAATAATAAATACTCTTGGAAGAAACAAACCCATCTCAGCGTCCCCAACCACCGTCCCTCCTCCTCCCTTGACCAGCCTCAACAACAGACACCCTTACCTCATCTCACGAACACATCCCCATCCTAAACCCCAACCCATCCCTCAACATCTACCAAACAGACTCGAAATTTTCCCTTTTCCAACATTCCACCTCCGAACAACCAACATCAAATGTTTGGCAATCGGTTAAATTATAATGGCCACAAGGGAGCTGAGATTGATTGCACTCCTCCTTCAAAATACCTGACCACAAAGAGACTACGAAATGTCTATTTTCCGTGGAAAAAGTTCACCCAAGTCCACCTTAAGATAAAAAGCATTGATGCAACAAAATGTTTGGGGAGGGGTTGTGGACTATGAGTTAATTAATCATGTAATCTCTCAGTTATCTTATTTTAATTAATCATATGTGGTTTGGGGTCTGTTCGGTGGATGTGGAGGAAGGGGTGGTGGTGGGCTGAGCTAGGGTTGAGGATGGGGATGGGTTCTTGAGATTGGCTGGGGGTGGCTGTTGTTGTGGCTAGTCAAGGGAGGAGGATGGACGGTGGCTGGGGAGGCTGAGATGGGGTTGAGATGGGTTTATGTTCTCCCAACGGTATTTGGAGGAGAGGAGAAGGGTGTGTGTGGATGAAGGTTGAGGATTGGGGCGGCTGGGGTCTAATTTTTTTTATTTTTTAATTTTAATTTTATAATTAGTTTTAATCATTATAATATTTAATTATATTCTTATCTATGTGGAGGTGGGCTCTACTCTATTTGCCACGTCACCCTTTTAATTGGTGGATAATAATCCATGTGTATGAGATTACAAAAATACCATTGCCATGTCATCATATTTAACAAATTTTTGGATGGAGTTGATGGCAAGGAGCAAAGTGAGTCACTAAACCACGGCCAAGCAGGTAAGCGGGCCACTTTAAATTTGGAGGGGCAATGTGAGATTTAACCGTAGTTTCAAGGAGCATTGGTAAAAATAAGCCTAATCCAAATGTAAAGAATCCTATTATTTTAGAATCTCATTTGAAAAGTTGCAACAAAGGTCATTGTAATAGTCTCCTAATAAGGATGTTTTAGCAGCTAGCTAAAACAGACTAAAATGGAACAAACAAGTTCTCACACTCAATGAAGAACAAGGACCACTGTGACAACCCACTCACTAGGAGTTTCTAGCACCATGCCTTATCTTGTATTAAACATAAACAAAGTGCCAATTGGGGTTTCAGCTTTTTGAACATGATTGAATGCTAGATTTGTAATTTTGCAAAGTTGATGTGGTTGGAGAGTGACCTCCTATACTAGCTAGCACAATTGTCTGGTCCAGCGGATGTCTAGTCACACATTGGATCTCACACTTGTCTAATCTCAATACATAAATCTTTTTGTTTGTGTGTGCCGGACAAGTGACGTGATATACTGGACCAACGAGTTCTGTTTTTGGGTAACAGACCAAAGAGTTCTTACTTCCTAAACTCTTGCTGTGTTCTTGGTAATTCAATGGGCCTTAAATTAGAATTTTGGCACCTAATGCTTATCTTTCCCAGCTATTAGGTTCCCCCAACCCTTTTATTTCTTCGCTGATAGAACTCAAATCAAGTTAACAGTCGGGTTTTAAGAAGCTGGGAGGCTAGAGCTGGGTCCTGTCCTTTTCACTTTCTTTGCCCCACTTGGTTCATAGGCTTCCGTCAGTTGTTGGATTTGGTCGCTACTCTGACATATTCTTTGCTGCTATAAAGTAAAACTCCGTATCCTGTTTCACCAGCTACATATGTCACCATGACGAAAATGTTACAAGTAGAAACAGATTTATTTTATTTATAGGTACATAATGTGACTCAAACTTTTACTGCTCATGGTTTTTTATTTTCTTGTACATTGTCTTTACTAGCAAATTCAAATAGGTGCGAAACTATATAGACGATACTACACACTCGTATTCATGATGAGAATTCGACTCTTTCTTTCTTTAAACGAGAAAGGAAAAAAAAAACCAAAGAGAAGGAATCGCTTAGTTCATTAGGATTCACCTCGCTCGTACTGGGGGAGCCGATGATCCATCATCGGAGATGTCAAAAAACAAATCATCACTCTTGCACAAGGCATAAACAATGTCCACCATACTTGGCCTTTTTGAAGGATCTCTATGCACACAAGCAATGGCAACAGTCACAACATTCACTACGCTTTCCATTGAGCAGGACTCCAAGAAAAGTTCCCTGTCCACCCACTCATGCAATTTCCTTGCCTTCTCTTCCTCATTCCCCTCCAAAATCCTACCAGCGCCTGCCCACAAAACATTTCCATCTTCATCAATGGCCGGCTTCCCCGAAACAAGCTCGAGCAAAACCACCCCGAAAGAGAACACATCCATTTTTGTTGACACCACCCCATCAGCTAGATACTCCGGTGCAATGTAGCCTTGAGTTCCAACAATGTGCATTGTTATGGCATTGCAACCAGTCTTTGCTAGACCAAAATTGGCTATTTTGGCTCTCATGTTTGAGTCTAAAAGAATATTGCTGCTCTTGACGTCTTTGTGCACAACCTTTGGCCTTGTGTGCTCATGAATGTATTGGAGACCATTAGCAACATCAATAGCAACTCGCAGCCTTGTTTTCCAACCCAATTTTTCATTCTGGTTTTCATGCAGCCATGAATATAGAGAACCATTTTCGACAAACTCGTAAATTAGATAGCAACAATCATCCTCATGGTCTATGCAGAAGCCCTCTAGCTTCACCAAATTTCCATGGTTTACCTACAAAATTTGAAACCCATTGTTTTGTCAATTATAACTCCTAAATTTGGCCAAGAATAGTAAATTAAGGGAAAATAATCTTCAAATTTTGTTGGGTTCTATTTATTTTTCTGGGAGGGAAATTAGTTAAAGGCCCATACTCATGAAGATTGGGCCTTTCAACTCCAAGGCTGGACTTTTATCTAAACATAGAAGGGCAAGGAAATGTCCTCTTTGACCTCAGCCAGACATGAAAAATGATTCCAAGCCTAATACATACCGTCCAACTCCAACTATTGAACCAAAAAGAATGACTATAAAACAAAATTGCAAGGGCACGTTTCGAAGTTTCTGCACATGGTTTATGAACACAATATTTAACTTCATTAAAAGTCCAATGAACACAATATTTGACTTCTTGTTTTATCATCTGGATTATGACCTCATCATCATTTTCTCTTATGTGAACGTCCGAACTTCGGACATTCTTACCGTGCGAACGCCATATATTTTCTAAATAAAAAAGTATTATATATATGAATATCCCTTTCTCTATTTGAGCATATTCAATGTCGAAATGGACCCAAATGTGACACCACTGACGGCAAACAAATTTTCTAGCATTGTTTTCTTCTGTGGTATGCGTTAAACCTAACTAATATTTCAAAGCTTCCTACCAAATGAGATACAATGTTTCAAAACTTTAAATAATAAAACAAAACCCTAATAAACAGACAAGTCACATTACCAGATTACCTAACCATATTTATATTAGCAGTAAATAATTGAATATTAGCAACCGAGCAATTTTATAATGAGGTTTTTTAACAGCTGTCCTATTCTGCATCCTTAATCTTTTGGAATGATTCAACCTTTTCCTTCAAACAATTATGCATCTTCCACTATTTGTGACTTTGTTCTTGTACCTACCAGCCAAAACATGCTTACGAACCCTAATTGTACTACTAATTATTAATCAAAAGATAAACAACTCACATAAACGCCGTGCCTTGCTTAACTGAGCCTTTTTGGTTTAACGTAATGAGAAGAATCATTCAAATGAGCTGACATCGACCACAGTTTATTTTATATAACACGCTTGTTAATAAAGTTTTACGGCAGAGCAGTTCAAATTGGGTGGCCTAATTTTTATTCTTTCCTTCTGGTATTGCTATTGAGTTTAACGTTCAGTTTTTTACCAGAGATCTAAAAAACTTAGAGTGGTTGTTAAGAGGAGTTATCCCTACATTTGACGACCCTATTTTTCATTCCTTCCTGTACAAAAATAAATAAAAAAGCTCTAAACCTTAAAACAAAATCTTTTTGGGTCATATAGCAAAAGGTGGCTAATTTATGTAGAAAAACTTACTTATAACGGGAATAACATTATTTTGCTATCTTAAGCGATAATACAATGACATGTGAAAAAGTTATCTAACATGTCATTACGTCATTGGTCAGGATTAGCAAAAAGTGATATCTCTGTTGAACACCAATCATGACATGTATGACGTGATAACTTTTCATGTGTCAGTTGGTGATTGGCTGGGATTTCACACCGTTTTCCGGTGGAAAAGTCCTTGTTTCTATGTTTCTATGTGGACCTGTGTGAACCTAACAACAAAGGGTAAAAAGAAATACAGAAGCAAAAAGTTAAATTACCTTTTGTAAGATCTTGAGCTCCTCATAGGCATTCCACTTCATCTTCTTGATGGCATAGAGCTCTCCATTAATGGAACCTCTGTACACAGAGCCTTCGATCAAGCTATTCTCTCTGAATCCATTTGTAGCCTCTCTCAAGTCTTCAATTCCAAACACTCTGTACTTGTCCAAGCAATCTGAAACATCAGCCATCAAACTCACCTCCATTTCCTTTGACTTCTTAGATCCCTGCTTGCTCCTATACAGAACCTGGTTCTCCTTCTCCTCATCTCCCTTCCTACCTACCCTCTTTTTCAACTTACCATCTCTGTAAATTGAAAACCCAACAACCAAAATCAACAAAAACCCAGTGATCCCCAACCCAATTGCCAATCCTCTTATTAACCCTTTTCTCTCAGTCTTCACAGAAGTTACAGCAGAAGGAGTAACATCAGGCTGTGAAAGCACTGGAAGCTGAGTCACTGGTACAAAAATGGTGTCAAAAGGCTGAATGTTATTGCCATTAACATCAGTTATAGATTTTGCCTGCACCCCAAACAGTGAAGCAACTGCTGATATGTTATCAGAAGGCTGAAACACATAGGAGATGAGATAATTGACTTGGTTCTGCAACTGGGTTCTGTTTGGGCACTTGCAAAAGATTGGAAAATATGCAGTGACACCAATTGTCAAGTTGGTAGCCACAAGATCAGGGTTAACAAGCTCAACAGATTGGTATGTGGTGAGGTTTTGAAAGCTGCGGCTTGAGAGGCGGAAAAAAGTGTCACCTGATTTGATTGTTACTGAGAGATTGGCATAAGAAATGGTCATGGTGGCGTTGGGAGAATTGCAGGAACAAGGGATTGGGATCAAGAGACGCTGGCCAGGGACGAGAGTTGCGTTTGAGGAGGAGATGTTGCTTGGTTTTGAAATCATGAAGCGGCTAACAGAGAAGAGGTCACCTATGGAGCCAAGGTCAAGGAAGTCAGGAGCCGAGGCTCTGTAAAAGACATAGGTTTGGCATGGATAGCTGCTCTGGTTGGCTGTGCAGGTGTAGCCTTCAGTGACTGGTCTTGATACTATTTGAGCTTGTGAATGGTGAAGAAAGAGATGGTAGCAGAGGAAGAAGAGCAGGGCAGAAGAGACGTACTTGGGTTTGGTACTCATTTTTTTCTTCTTCTTTTTAAGTTCTTGCTCTTTGTTTTGTCTCTGAATTAGATCTACATGTATATATATAATGTAATGTATTGGTGTTATTTGAAGTGAAAGAAAATTAAGAATTGGAAAACCGTGTCAAGATTGTAGTCAAAAGATGCTTCTGTACAGTGTAGTGATCTATTTTCCAATCGTTGGATCAGGGGCCCACAACATAAATTTTTTCCAACTTATACAAATTTTCTAGTCAGCCAGGTCAATCCGTCTAGTCATTAATCCATAACCATAATCCAGTGGATTTGTTAATATGATTCGTTTTGTTCAGATCAAGTGGATTTAATAAAGTTTGGATTTCTGATCAGAACCTCCTATGATAGTAGAACCACTGAATTGTTAAGACTTAATGGGTTTTGCTAGGAACAGTGGATGTTATATTTTTTAATATGCGTGTTCATGATCTTTCACACAATTTGAAATACGTAAAGACATACCTGGCGCCATCTTTCTTGAGTACACGACCTCTAAACTCATTCAACCGCAGCAACAATAATCTCAGCAAGAACAGGAACAGCTCAAGACTTCTGCTCTCTCTCAGAATCTATTTCAGCTCTCTCTTTATGATGAGATTAGGGTTAGAGAACGTATCTAATGAGAGCAGGGCCTTAAGTTTATATAGGGCTAGGTCAAGTCATCTCTACTCATCACCGAGGGCCGACTTAACTAATCTTCCAAGCCCACCAAATTGGTTCACGCAAAAAGGGAAATAAATAGGACCCCTTAATAGGCTTCAAAACCTTTCCTTATTCCACAAGGTTTTGGGCCTCAAGGTATAACTTAATTTAAACTCTTATCAAAACCTGATATAACTTAGTATCTAGTGTACCGATCTAAATATGAAACATAACAGTTGAGAGTTTGAGTGACTGACTGTAGCATACTTCATATTCCATACTAACGGTATGAATTATTTATGCCAGTTTGAGCGATCTAAATGACAGCTAATCGTTTTAGGATCGAGTTTCTTCTCTTGAGGGTTATAGATTCTAGCTTCAGCCTTGCAACCCCATATATGAAGATGTCGCAGGCTAGGCTTTTTGATAGTCCAAATTTCGAAAGGTCTCTTAGGCACGGACTTGCTAGGCACTCTGTTAAATATGTAGTTTGCTGTTTTGATCGCTTCTCTCAAAAACCGTAGGCAAATCAATTTTGGAAATCTTGCTAAGAACCATGGCCTTCAAAGTTCGATTTCTTCTCTCAGCCACACCATTTTGTTGCGGAATTCCTGGCGTTGTGTACTGAGCAACTATTCCATTTTCTTGTAGATACCTAGTAAAAAGGTCTAGCACGTATTCCTCCTTCATCAAACATCCATAATATTCACCCCCTATGTCTGACCTAACAATTTTGATTTTTTTCTCAAGTTGTCTTTTTACTTTAGTTTGAAATTTTTTGAAAATTTCAAAAGCTTGAGATTTTTTTGCTATGAGATATAGATAACCAAAACGAGATATAGATAACCAAAACGAGAATGGTCATCTATAAAAGTGATGAAATAGCGATTTTCATTAATTGTTTGATGAGGGAATGGTCCACAAATATCTGTGTGGATGATTTCTAAAAGATCACTACTGCGAGTTGCTCATTTCTTCTTAGTCTTAGTGAGTTTTCCTTTAACACATTCAATACAAATTTCGTTATCACCGAAAGTCAATAATGGCAAGATTTGTTCCTTAACAAGAATTTTCATTCTTTCTTTTGAAATGTGCCATAAACTAGTGGATGTTCCTTCACTTCTAATCTTTTTCTCACTCGATTTAGCTATTAAAACTTCACCATCTTTATTGTAATTGAGACAATATAATCCATCTTTATTGTCCCTAAATTCTAAGATACAAAAACATCTTTATTGAATCCAAAATAAGACAAAGTCTTAATAATCTTGAAACAGAAATTAAATTTCTCTTTATTTGGGGTACTGAAACTACATCATTCAACTCTAAAATAAATCTTAAATCCAACTTAAAATCAACTACTCCAATAATATTTAATGAAAACAACAGGTAGCTATCTAATCCTCCTTGTCACAACGTGCTGCCATGAAAGTGTTGTTCTCTCTAGCTGGGAACGGGTCAAGTACCACTATCTCCCTATTAGTGGTGGTATCAAAAATCTCAACACTAGAATGCCATTCGTGACAAGTTGACACGAGTGACACCTATTAAAAGCCAAATGCTTCTCATTTTTCCCAAACTTTTGGAGTCGTTCTACAGGATATATAAACGAACAAATAACATGAATGAGATCATAATTGATCTCATTCATTCCGAGAATATCTTTAAAATCAAACTTCCATCTTTTGAAGTTTGATTAGTGAGTGTTTTAATTTGCTAGAAATTGATTGAGGAAAGATTCGATGCTGTAAGGATTTGCAAAAGAAAGCATAATTACTTTCCAAGGAACCGATTCTCAATTTGTTAAGAGAAAACATTTTTTCCATTTAACTTTATTGACAAACTAACAAATAACATATGCAAGCTTTCTTAATTAAGTATCACACCTTTGTGGCAAGAGATTACTTATAGCTTACACAAATTACGTGTTATCTTGTGCCATCATAAACAAATTACAAGATAGATTCTATTTGTTGAAGAAACTTATCAAGCAATTTAGGTGTGATGCAATTTTGGTTATTTCTTTAGGATTAGAGTATTTATGTTTAGTTTTGCTATGAAAATTTTGTTGATTCTCAGAACAAAGACAAACACCTATCTAGCTCAAAAAATAACCAAACAAACATAGTTCGAGAGAGAAAACCCTAAATTGCAGTGAATAGTAACTTCTACAATGAACAATATTTTAGGGGTTTTTGGTGTTCCTTTTTGACGCAAAATACCATTCTGAATAGGGAATGACCTAGTTAATATAACTCACTACTATGATGTGACATATGGGCATTTTTAGGGTTTTAAGGTCGTCTAGTAGGTCAAAAACGTGTTTAAAGTTTTGAAGATATGAAAAATCAAATCAAAACATGCTTTTACAGATTCTTTAATATTCTAAATATTTTAAAAAACATGTTTAATCCATCTTCAAATTTTAAACATAACCAAAAAACTCATCATGACATAAGCAGATAAGAAATTGTAATAGGCATGCTTGAAAAACAATTTCAGTGTGTGTGAATAACTAGGCTCTGATACCAACTGTTAGATTTCTTTAATATGCGTGTTCATGATCTTTCACACAATTTGAAATACGTAAAGACATACATGGCGCCATCTTTCTTGAGTACACGACCTCTGAACTCATTCAACCGCAACAGCAATAATCTCAGCAAGAACAGGAACAACTCAAGACTTCTGCTCTCTCTCAGAATCTATTTCAGCTATCTCTTTATGATGAGATTAGGGTTAGAGAACGTGTCAAATGCGAGTAGGACCTTAAGCTTATATGGGGCTAGGTCAAGTCGTCTCTACTCATCACCGAGGGCCGACTTAACTAATTTTCCAAGCCCACCAAATCGGTTCATGCAAAAAAGGAAATAAATAAGACCCCTTAATAGGCTTCAAAATATTTCCTTATTCCACAAGGTTTTGGGCCTCAAAGTATAATTTAATTTAAACTTGTTTGTACCATATCTGACCCTCCACTCATACAACGACACGTGGATCATCTAAACCCACCCAAGTACCCAAGGCATCGAACAATCGGCATCGGCTACCGATGGCATTGTCTGAAAGCTACCAACGGCTGCTGCAGGCCCATCTCGTCTACAATCGGTACCCCCTACCGATTCTGCACAATCAACCTCGAAGCACCCGCCCGAAATATCTAAGGACTCGTGTCAACCTCATAGGGCCCTCCCACGAGTCCCACATCGGAAATAAGTACTAAGAGCATACAAAATGCCTTCTATAAATACACCCCTCCACCACAGTACAGAGAAAGACTTTTCAGCTTTGACTTTTATACTACTATATAGTCAACAGCAAGAGCTCTTAAAAACAATCTTACTTGAGCATCGGAGGGTCTTAGGCTGGTTCCACACCGGTTCCATAGACCTCACGAGCTTCGCTTATCTTCTATTCAGGATCAGCATCCAAGGACAGGAAGAATCGGCATCCAACATCCAATCGATCTCTTGATCGTCCATCCCACTTGTAAGTTGCACTCATCTCTATCTATTCAAGATTTAGCATCAACAGATTGGCGCCGTCTGTGGGAAGCGACACAAAACGCTATGTCGTTCTCCTTCACGAGTGCTCTCGGCACCCTTTTCAGCCATGCCCTCGGCACCTCCTACAATCGGCCTTCGGCCTTCGGCACCCTTGCATCATTCGGCGCGTGCGATGTCTTCACATCCCCCCAATGATTCGGCATCTGCCATCGGCCTTCGGCACCCATCATCATTCGGCGCGTGCGGTGTTTTCACATCCCCCCAATGATTCGGCATCTGCCTTTCGCCTTCGGCACCCATCATCATTTGGCGCGTGCGATGTCTTCACATCCCCCCAATGATTCGGCATCTGCCTTTGGCCTTCGGCACCCATCATCATTCGGCGCGTGCGATGTTTTCACATCCCCCCAATGATTCGGCATTTACCATCGGCCTTCGGCACCCATCATCATTTGGCGCGTGCGATGTCTTCACATCCCCCCAATGATTCAGCATCTGCCTTTGGCCTTCGGCACCCATCATCATTCGGCGCGTGCGATGTTTTCACATCCCCCCAATGATTTGGCATTTACCATCGGCCTTCGGCACCCATCATCATTTGGCGCGTGCGATGTCTTCACATCCCCCCAATGATTCAGCATCTGCCTTTGGCCTTCGGCACCCATCATCATTCGGCGCGTGCGATGTCTTCACATCCCCCCAATGATTCGGCATCTGCCTTTGGCCTTCGGCACCCATCATCATTCGGCGCGTGCGATGTCTTCACATCCCCCCAATGATTCGGCATCTGCCTTTGGCCTTCGGCACCCATCATCATTCGGCGCGTGCGATGTCTTCACATCCCCCCAATGATTCAGCATCATGCTTCAGCCATCAGCATCAGCTTCAGCCATGCCGAACGGCACCTTCTAGGAGACACTTCTCCAGCGCCTTTTCTCAAAGCCATCAGCGTCGGCCATCAGCTTCGGCCATCAGCCTTCGGCCATCAGCCTTCGGCCATCAGCTTCGGCCATCAGCCTTCGGCCATCAGCTTCGGCCATCAGCTTCAGCCATCAGCTTCAGCCTTCGGCCATCAGCCATCAGCCATCAGCTTCAGCCTTCGGCCATCAGCCTTCGGCCATCAGCTTCAGCCATGCCGAACGGCACCTTCTAGGAGACACTTCTCCAGCGCCTTTTCTCAAAGCCATCAGCTTCGGCCATCAGCTTCGGCCATCAGCCTTCGGCCATCAGCTTCGGCCATCAGCTTCAGCCTTCGGCCATCCGCCTTCGGCCATCAGCTTCAGCCATCAGCTTCAGCCTTCGGCCATCGGCACATCATGCCATCTCTTATCCAAGCTCACTCCCTTGGGCACTTGGGGGACTATATACCACCATCGGCAACTATGGGACCATTGTGTCCGGGTCAGAATGCCGAATACACATTCAAGTCCCCAACCGAGAAGCTTCTCAATCGGCAACTTGGGGGACTACTGTTTGTACCATATCTGACCCTCCACTCATACAACGACACGTGGATCATCTAAACCCACCCAAGTACCCAAGGCATCGAACAATCGGCATCGGCTACCGATGGCATTGTCTGAAAGCTACCAACGGCTGCTGCAGGCCCATCTCGTCTACAATCGGTACCCCCTACCGATTCTGCACAATCAACCTCGAAGCACCCGCCCGAAATATCTAAGGACTCGTGTCAACCTCATAGGGCCCTCCCACGAGTCCCACATCGGAAATAAGTACTAAGAGCATACAAAATGCCTTCTATAAATACACCCATCCACCACAGTACAGAGAAAGACTTTTCAGCTTTGACTTTTATACTACTATATAGTCAACAGCAAGAGCTCTTAAAAACAATCTTACTTGAGCATCGGAGGGTCTTAGGCTGGTTCCACACCGGTTCCATAGACCTCACGAGCTTCGCTTATCTTCTATTCAGGATCAGCATCCAAGGACAGGAAGAATCGGCATCCAACATCCAATCGATCTCTTGATCGTCCATCCCACTTGTAAGTTGCACTCATCTCTATCTATTCAAGATTTAGCATCAACAAAACTCTTATCAAAACCTTATATAATTTAGTATCTAGTGCACTGATCTAAATAGGAAACATAACAGTTGAGAGTTTGAGCGACTGACTGTAGCATACTTCATATTCCATACTAATAGTATGAATTATTTATGCCAGGTGATACTCCATTTGAATGATCCTACTTTTCAAAACACAAAGCAGACGCAGATTGACTTACTTGACCTACTACTACAGAGGTTTAAATTGGATGACAGAGGTAATACCACAAAGAGCTGGAAAATTTCTGCCATAACGTGCCTTTCAAGCTAATTACAGTTGAGAGAAGAAAAATATCTGTGAGAAATTGAAGTCTTTTTTTGGAGGTCAATGTGAGAAATTGAAGTCATGCGTTTGATTATGATTTCACTGGCATTAATGTTGACGGTAGATGCCAAGATAGAGTGCCGTATGGGAGAGGTCGCCAATAGAAGTCTTTCTCTTTGGGGACTACGGTGGCCACCAGATCCAAAATGCTTACAGAAGATCATTAAGTTTACAGTTGACATTTCCATCCACTGTTTGACTGCTTCTAGATAACATAATAGTCATGGGACATGGGTTTGAATTTAAAAACCAAATAAAAAAATAATATTTGGTACAAATAGTGTCTTGCAAAGCTGAAAACCAAAGACAACAGAAACGATAGATATGGGTCTTAGTTTTTTTTATGGTTTAGAACACTTTTACCATGACAGGAAGTAGTGCCTGGCTTGGATTGGATTGGATTGAAGTTAAGTCCAAACCAGTTTTCATGAATTCCACCCATTTAGGTGGGACTATAAGACACAATATATTGGGTTATTGTTCATTTTAAAAAGTTCAGTCTCAACCCACCAAACAATGACCAAAACTCTTATCCATTTTAATTGGAAGAGAACAACATGCACCAGGATGAGCAGCAATATTTGATTTTGTGTCACTTGTTCTTATTCTTAAGGAGAAGCAGAGCTGACAAATAGGTACATGCTGCATATCTTATGTAATTTGTACACCATCCAAGAAAATGTAATAAAATTATGTGTTCCCATTGGCTTCGGAATTTACAATTACAAAGCCTAATATATAAACAAGGAAGTCAAAAGGACAATGCAGAAAGAAAGGACAACATAGAGAATTGGAGAATATTAAAAGAGGCCTTAGAAAATTAGCTAACCTTTCATCCACAAGTTGGTTGAGAATTCCCATTATGGTGGGATTTAAAGAACATCAATCATCTCTTCATTATATCTTCCTTCTTCACAGTCACAGTGAAATCCCATAGATCTCCATATTTCTCATTAAAATCCCAAATGTTCATGGTATTGTAGTCAGCAATCAACTTGTCACGAGCTCCCCTCTCCATGGTGTATATCTGAGGCTCAAAGTTGTGGGGTTTATCTGGCTTATCCATCTCAATGATGCAAAATACAATCGTAAACAGACCGGCTCCGATGTACAAGTACTCCCCCTGAAAAACAAAGTAATTGTATAAGATTTCCCACTGACGATGAGCAAAAACATCATATTTAAGATGGCCTAAATGACTCCATCCTTCATATATGTCACATCTAAAAGTGGAATTACCGGAACGTGGAGAAACATCCCAGTAGCAATTGCAGGGAGAAAAAGCCATGATATAAGACCTGCCAAAACAATCAAACCAGATGATGTTCATTGTAATGTAAGCTAGTGATTTATCAAAGTTTGGCTGTAAGTTGTTATACCCTGAAAACCCGTAGGGGTTTCTACTGCTTCAATGTCTTCTGCTATGGATCCCCAAAAAGTTCCTGGATCAGAGAGAGAGCAGTTTGTGAGAATCTCAACCATAAGGAGGGAAAATTGAACCAAACTCATAGCTCTAAAATGACTCCTTAGATGTTATTGCTCAATAACCTCTTGCATACTACTGTGTTTTGGTTGTCTAATATTCTCTATAACTGGCTCTAGCGGGGGAAAACACTGCGAATTTAATTACCATCCCTTGTAAAGTCCTTAAAATCTTGTTAACATTACATTTTAAGTACAAAAAGACCAAAACAATATATTTGTCAATCATAACAAAAACACCATATACTCTTAAATGTTATTTTATCAAACAAGCTAATATGTTACATCGCTGCACTGGTAAACATCGATTAGAAGAAATCATATCTGATGCGGTTCTAATTCAAAATTTAACAATATAACATGTCACACTCCATGCTTAAGTGCTAGCTAAAAGGAATATTACTCATGATTTCATAACTATGCTAATTGTCAAGTTCAACTACTTTTTTATATACAAAATTAAAGTAAGAGTACCTTTGTCCTCGCCTTCGTGGTAAGTGTGGTGCCCATCATACTCACCGAACTTAAAATCTTCCTGAAAAATAAACCACATTTGAATTCTTAATTAATCATCAATCGAGATAAATTCATCTAATTATACATATATATATAGTCTGTGAATGTTTGTACCATGCTGATACTGTTAGTCTCCCAACGATCATGGGGGTCTTCGTTGAGATCAGGCTCAATCTCCGCGAACCCAGCATTCAACCTAGTGAGCCTTTTCTTCCCCAAGTTTCCGTACAATTTGGAGGTTGTGAAACTCTGATCACCTGAGGAAACCCTAACCCTAGTTTTCGATAGCTTGGAGCTGAGTTTGGGCACAGCGCAGGGGCAGACGACTGCGAGGGAGGAGCAAACCGCCATTTCTGGTTTATCTTCGATTTTGTGGCCGTTGTGTGAGGTTCAATTGCGCGCTTCTTTTCTGCAGTGGTAAGGTTTGTTAAGGTCACTTGCAGTGATCTTTAAACCTTGAGAATGACTAATTGTATTTTGCCACGTATTGAGGAAGAAGGATTTCTCGGTATTTTATTGACATATGCGTGCACGGTGGCTCTCTCTGTTGGTCTTTCCAGAGTTTGGGTCAGAGGAGGTAGTCTGATCATGATTTATGTGTATGTGCTTGTTGGGCTGTATATGGATTTGCTTTGCTTTGTGGGCGGGGTGACTATTTGAGTAGTGTTCTATCCAACAATGTTTTTTTATATTTTATAAATAGTATTAATAAATATCTACTTACATTATAATACGTGTACAAGATATATCAAATTACCATACAAAATATATCAAATAACCATACTACGTAGTACCCTTTTATATGAGTGGTGATTTTCCCACTCCAATTTTATCTACTTACACTCTATTTTATAACTAAAAAAGAAGTGTAAGTGGATAAAATTGGAGTGGGGAAATCATTACCCTTTTATATTCACTCATAAGTTATAACTCAAGTGATTGAACTGCAAAGAATGTTAACCACAACACTCGAGGGCATGTTACTATTTTCTCCACACAAGTATCTCTTGTATAAAGTACATATACCAAAAAAAAAACTTCAGTTGAGGGATTTCTCAAAATAAAGTATTTGAGGGAAAACATTGTGGGACTTTAATAGAGTAATGCTAATAAAGTTTATTAGCCATTTGCCCATATTACAGTACAAGCCTATTTATTTGGTTCACATCTCAAATTTGGTATACAACACAGAGCTATATTCCAGTTGCATGCATATATTGAAATAGGAGTGTTAGTTCTTACTTTCCCATTTTTGTCTTCCTCATTCATTTTTGTGCCATGTATATTTTACTTACACATAAATATATGTATTTAATACAAAGTACTAATATTTTGCTTGTAAATAGAATAAACTTTTTTTAACATATTAAGGCCCAATTTGGGATTGCAATCATTTTTTTAAAAAGCTACTTCTGTTGTGCTTTTAAAAATAATCTATTGTAAAGTAAAGCAGTTCCTTGTTTGATAAACAATATTTTTTAAAGTGTTGTTAGTATGAAAAAAAGGTGTAAAAACCGTTTGGTCAATTTTAATATAAAACTATTATAACTGTGAAACTGTGAATAATGACTAAAATGGACATGATGTTGAAAGTGTTATGTGCTAACAATGTGGTGGTGGTTGTGGTGATGGTAGTGGTGGTGGTGAGGTGGATGTGCATGTGCATGTGGTGGTGGAGGTGGATGTGGTAGTTGTAGTGGTAGTGGTAGATGTGGTGGTTGTGGTGGTGGTGGTAGAGGTGGAGGTGGATGTGGATGTGGTGTGGTGGTAGAGATGGAAGTGGAGGGTAGTGGTGGTGGGTGGAGGGGTTGATTGTGGGTGGTGGTGATGAAGGTGGAAGTGAGGGGGTGGTGATGAAGGTGGAAGTGAGGTGGTGGGGATGAAGGTGGAAGTGAGGTGGTAGTGGTGGTGATAGAGGTGGAGGTGACGGTGGTGGTGGTGGTAGACAATGTCGTTTTTAAAAATTAATGATATTATTATGAGAATTGAAAAATATTCATTAAAGGCTCTTATTTGCTTCATGTGAAAGGAGCTTTGAAAAGCTATTGTCAAAAGATCATTGCTTTTAAAATAATCAGAATATTTTATTTCTATCAAATACCTTAAAACGCTTAACTTTGAAGTGAAGTTGATTTTTGACCCAAAAAAGCAATCATAAACAGGACCTAAATACATAAATGTATGTGTGAGTGGAATACAGGTAGCACAAGATGAATGAAGAATGTAAGGGGAAAATGTAGCTACATTTCTCAATAAATGTTGAACCCAAATAAAAGATTAAAATTGGGTGAACCCAACAAAAATTATCACAATGCTAATAAACCAAATGACATGAGTGGGTCAATATGTTGTGGTGGGTTACTCAACCTGGCCACCTGGTTGGGGAGACTGTCACAGTGGCTTAGCCTTGAGGCTTGAGCATGGACATCCTAAAACAGCCCAACCTTACCTTAGCCGTAGAGTAATACCTACAAATGGCCAAGGATTGAAATATCAGCCGATACACCGATATATAGGCCGATATATCGATATTTTCAACTGTCGATATTGATATTGGGGGGTAAGGCCATATCTTCCCATGTATCGACGATATATCCCCGATAAGTGCGATATCCTCGATATTTTGCCGATATCCCCGATATTTCCCAACACCCATAACATAACCCAAAAAAAATTCAGAATTTTTGAAGGCAATTGAAGCAAATTAGAACCCAAAAATAGCTAATCCTTGCCCAGAATCCTATAATTTATTAATATGAAGAATCTATGCACAGTCCACTGCCCACATACCTCCAATCCATCTGAAGAGGACATGGCAATCAGTTTTGTATCTATGAGCATAGGAACTAGACCTAGTACTAATGAGTCTTATGATGGCTACGGTTATGTCATGTCTGATTATAGTGGAACTAGTTATGAAGCTCAAGATGATGAAACAGATTATGGACCTACTAGTTTGGTTAATCCTAACTATTTCATATATAGGAGGACATTAGGGAGCTCAAGAGAGACGTATGTGCACCATGTTCAACACATGGCTTACAAAGTTGTTCCTCGTTGTTTCAACCTCATAGGAGCTCTTCATTTATGTAGATGGATACTTATCTAAATTGTAATCCAATGTTTAAACAAACTAAGGATTTATGCATGGTTTATTCATTCTAATCAACATTTTATTTTCAAACTTTTCATTAACGCGCATTACATACCACTTATATTTCATCATATGAATATCTTATTATTAGTAAATTTTGAGTTTTATTTGTTCAATACATTCATTGATAATGTAAATAACATTTATGAAAGTTTTACACCAAAATTATGTGTTTCAATGCCTATATCTATCATTTTTGTTGATTTTTTCCCGATACCTAAACCGATAATGATATATCCCCGAAATATCCGTAAATTGGAGGCCCGATATTATCTGCACGGCCGATATTTTAATCCTTGCAAATGGCCAGTGCATTATTGAGCAAAACCACCTCGGATTGGTGCTTCAACTTGCTTCGTCCAAGATACCCTTCTCTCCCTCCTCCTATCTTATCTCACCCTCCCACTCTTCTTCTCACTTGGAGGCCCTTTCGCTCTTTTTTCTCTACGTGAGCTCTCTCTTTCGCCCTCCTTTTTTTTATTTCCTCTACGCTCTTCTTACTTCAATTCTGTTGACTTTTAGTCATTCAATCTAGTTTTTGTGCTGAACTGCTTAGATGGTAGCTGTTATTTCTTCTTTTCCTTCTTTATCTCTCTTAGCTCAATACTTTGATTCATATTGCTTGTTCTGGTCTTCATTTTTTTTGTTGGGTAGAGTGGAAATCTTTGAATTACACGTTCCTTTGAAATCTTGAAGTAATGTATAATGTTTTTGATTGTTACTTTGGATTACCATTTTCCCTTTTTCAAGATTATGTGTAGCATATTGTCTCTAGATCGATGGAGGAGCCGCCTTATAGCACATTTGGAATTAGATTCTCAATACCAACATCTCAAAAAGGATCATTGGTTCTGGGCATAACTGAGCAATTCTAAATTTCAAGTTAGTAACAGAATTTGGTCAAATTTGCTAGTAAAGCCTTACTAAATGGAATCATGGTGATGGATATGAAATTTTTTTTGTGGGATTAAATTTTAGCGATTTGTTCTACTTTCCATTATATTTAGTTATTTGAGAACCATGAGGGCCCTTAATCTTGATACTGCTTTCAAATTCTCGTTAACTGTTTGCACAAGGCAACCTTAAAGTTATCAACTGCAAAGTACTTGTTTCTGTTATTGGAATATGGATCTTCTATATTCTGTTGAAGAAGGAATGACATGCTAATTCTCATTGCATCATTGCAATCTACTCTGTAGTAAAAGATTGTCAACATTTTTAGCCATGGACGGTTCTAAAGCTGGTCCATTAAAGGAGCTGCCTCTGGGGATAGATGCAACAACTGAGGAAGAATATGCTTCGCAGTCTAGGTTACTTCAAGAATTCACTAGCATTTCCAGCATTGACAAGGCATGGATTTTTAAATCTGACAGTGGTATGATTTCTCATTTTTCGAACATGCATGTCCTTATACATACATATAATACATACGTATGGAAATATCAATATATGAATACAAATTCCTTCAAAAATATATTATGTGTATAAAAGTTTATGTTCCTCCCCTCCAATTGAAAGCCAAAAACCCATTTCTGATGAAGATATTTGTACATTAAACTTGGTTACAGGAATTGGCTCCCAGGCAATGTTTTCAATTAGTCAACCAAATCTATTGGCAAACAAGGGGAAGAAATTCATTCTATCCTCTCATATTTCAAGAGGAAGTAACAATTCTGTAAACTTCCAATGGGCCCCATTTCCTATTGAGATGACAGGAGTCTCTGTAATTGTTCCATCCCCGTCTGGGGCAAAGCTTCTTGTAGTACGCAATCCTGAAAATGAATCTCCCTGTCAATTTGAAATTTGGGGCCGAGCTCAAGTGGAAAAAGAATTCCACATCCCCCAATCTGTTCATGGCTCAGTATATGCTGATGGATGGTAATTAATCATTTGAATGTAGTATTTCCGATGATCGCTTTATAGGATATTTGATGTTAGCATTGTGTACTAGACACTTGCCTATGTCTATAGTGATTAGTAGTGGAGATGCACCTCAATTTTGAGCATTACTCCTTTCAATTATCTATATTTTCTCTAAACATAGAAGAGATCAAACTTTCAATTATACAGGTTTCAGGGAATTTCTTGGAACTCTGATGAAACTCTCATTGCTTATGTTGCTGAGGAACCATCTCCCTCCAAGCCCACATTTACAGGCCAGGGCTACAAGAAAGGGAGCTCCACAGAAAAGGACTTCGGTAACTGGAAAGGTCAAGGGGATTGGAAGGAGGAATGGGGGGAAACCTATGCTGGAAAAAGGCAGCCTGCACTTTTTGTCATCAACATTAACAGGTCTTGTGCAATTGGTTTACTTTTTATCATACAGGATTAAAATTAAGGATGTTTTTTCTTAGGATGTGAAACTTATTAAAATATCCTATGATGTACAGTGGAGAGGCACAAGCTGTTAAAGGAATTGAAAAGTCTTTGAGTGTTGGTCAAGTTGTGTGGGCGCCACCAGTTAGAGGTTCACATCAATATTTGGTTTTTGTTGGGTGGTCAGAAGGTACCAGAAAGCTCGGTATCAAGTACTGCTTTAACAGGCCCTGTGCCTTGTATGCAGTTAGGGCACCAAATTTTGAATCAGAAGCTGATGGACCTGAACTCAAGTAAGTTGCTTTGTGCAATGCTAATGTCTCTTTTTTTGGACCCTTATTCATGTCAATGGTTTAGGGAATTCATTGTGCTTAGACATATCATATAACTATCAATTTCTTTAACTGTTCCAGAGATAATTCAACTGAAGATGTTCCTGTGATAAATCTAACTCAAAGCATAAGTAGTGCTTTCTATCCACGGTTCAGGTATTGTGTTTTTCCCCATAGGCACTTAGTTCTGTCTTTGCGTACCCTTTACAGGGGTCTGTAACCTCATGTGTTACTTAAATTTAGTCTGTGATATATCTTATGTGGAATGCTTTTTTAGATTTTAGAGAATTGTTCATAACTCTTTAAATTCTGCCTACTGGAATATATTTTCTTAATGTCAAGGACATTTCCGCTTGAAGTGCTACTCTAGATATAACTGGAAATTAATTTTTTGGCACTCGTTGCCTTTCTTTCAGTTTCAAAACTGAAATTGATATGTTAATTTCAACAGGAGTTTTATGAACAGCAGAAATGAATGTAATTTTGCCGATTTTTCAAACATTATTTAATAGATTGCTGATTGTTTCAAACATTATCTATTACATGGCTGATTGTATCTGAAGCACAAATGAATGTAATTTTGCCAGCCCAGATGGAAAATTCCTTTCGTTTTTATCTGCCAGAAGTTCTGTGGACTCTGGGGCACATTCTGCAACAGATTCTCTTCACAGAATAGATTGGCCAATTGATGGACTGCTATCCTCATCTGCAAAAATTGTTGATGTGGTGAGCTCTTCAGCTTGTCTCTTTTTTTATTCGAGTATAATAAACTTTCTTTTTATGCGTGTGCAATTCTTGACTTAATTCCTTGTGAATGTAAATTGTGAACAAAGATTAATTTGTTAGCATGTGGATATGAGCATTAAGTGTTTTCCTTGTAAAGATGACAACTTATACAGCTCACATTCCAGAATTATTAGAATTAAAAATCATGGTTTATGTCTTGCTCTGATCTTTTTCGCTTTTGGTTAGACAAGAATGTGCTGCGTTGCTACTATATACCAGTGGTATGTTGTGTTGTATTTGGAATTTGATGCTGTTATCCTCGGCTTGTTCTCTCTCTCTCTCTCTCTCTCTCTCTCTTTTTGGTGCATGATTCTTATGTACATGGTTAGTCTCCCGTTGATGCTTCATTGGTGAAATGTTATATGATCATATAAAATGTACCTTTCTGAAAAAAAAGGGAGGGGAAACATTTGAACTCTAGGTTAACTTTTATTTGACAAAAGGTATAAGTGTCACGAAGTTGATATTTCACAACATAATAATAGAAGATTTAGAACATTTTGTATGAGAGTTTATCTCTTTTATCTCTCTCCCTCCCTATATAACTACACTTAATACACTTCTTGTTTGAAGGTTCCCGTTGTAATGTGTGCTGAGGATGGTTCCTTCCCTGGGCTTTACTGGTCAAGTTTCCTAAGTAATCCATGGCTTTCGGATGGATGCACGATGATCATAACTTCCATATGGGGCAGCTGTCAAGTGATACTTTCTGTGAATGTGTTGAGGTAACTGTAATGATCTATCATATTCTCTCTTGTATTTGAATACCTTTGTTACCTTGTTTTTATAATTTACTAATGAGATTTATGAAATTACAGTGGAGAAGTAATACGTATCAGCCCTACTGATTCAAATTCTTCATGGAGTGTTCTGACACTGGATGGGAACAATATCGTTGCTGGTAACATAAACTACCATTTTTTACTGATAACTACTCAGACAATTATACTGAAATATAAACAATTGCACTTCTTGTTTGATTTCTGAAGTGTCTAGCAGTCCAGTAGATGTACCTCATATCAATTATGGTTATCTTGTTGATAAAGAAAGTAAAAGTACTGCATGGAGTTGGCAAAATGTACCAAGCCCCACAAATGAATGTTCCGAGAAGGTCTGTCAATTCGCTTTTCCAAAGCCAAATATTTCTACATATCAAGATTATCTTCAAACTTTACATCTGTTTACTCAAGTTTCTCCTTGCTACAGGTTAAATCTTTGCTCTCATCTCTTCAATTCAGTATAATGAAGATTCCCCTCAGGGATGTTTCTGATAGCGTAACAAAAGGTATTATAAACAAAATCACTTTCTTGTGTCTCAAAAGATGGTTGATTTTGACGTCCTTTATATGCTTAAAACCTTTCAGGTGCTGCCAAACCATTTGAAGCTATATTTGTGTCTTCCAAAACTAAAAGAAATGATCCATTTGATCCATTAATTGTAATTCTTCATGGAGGCCCGCATGCTGTTTCATTGTCAAGCTTTTCAAAGTCCTTAGGATTTCTCTCTTCAATTGGGTTCAACTTGTTACTTGTAAATTATAGGTAAGTTATGATTCTCCCTTTTCCCGTAATTCTGATTTTTCTTAGGATATAACACAACATCGTTGCAATATTTACCTTGCAGCATATCTGATTGAAGTTGTTCACCTGATGAACCGATTGTATTCTTACTGCACGTGACAACACTCTTGTATTTGTTTTTCATCCTTTGGGATTCTAGCATCCCCTACTTGAAAAAAAAGCCTGTTTTATATATTAGCTTCCATCATCAGCTTTTGGCCTGCATTGTTCTGACATATTAGTTTATCTCAGAGGTTCACTGGGCTTTGGTGAAGAAGCACTTCAGTCTCTTCTAGGGAAAGTTGGGTCCCAGGTGCTTACTTATACATATTTACCTCTAATTTGTTTTATAGCAATCTTACTTTTGTTATACTAGCTGGCATTATGCCTTGGGGGTACATACTCTATACCACCTGTGTGCTTATGTGGCTTTGTGCACCTATGGAACTATTATTTACTTTATGTACATGGTATTTCTGGACCCTAATCTCTTAGTTGCTTCTCTACAGGATGTGAATGATGTACTGGTGGCTATAGATCATGTAATTGACTTGGGCCTTGCCAGTCCATCAAAACTTGCAGTTCTTGGTGGTTCTCATGGTGGCTTTCTCACAACCCACTTGATTGGCCAGGTGTGGTAGTTTATCAAAAAGCATGACTGTGTGCCTTTAAATGTACAATGCACAGACACGCAGACTATCTTCATATGTATTCTATCTTGTTATTATTATGCATTCCAAGTCCTGGATACCACTAGTTGGTGGTTCAACTTTTGGACAGCTTCTTTTTTGTGTACATAGACTGGTGGTTTGGAGCTTTCATGCGTAAAGTTTTCATTTTTATTTTTAAAGCATCTAACTTATGCAAGGTTGGTAGATGAGTGCTTTAAACGGTGGATGGTATATGTGGTTTTAGGTGTGCTTAAGAATTCAACAATATTATAACTGAAATGCTGCAGGCACCAGATAAATTTGTTGCGGCAGTAGCTAGGAATCCTGTTTGTAACCTCACATTAATGGTGGGTACAACTGACATCCCTGATTGGGTCTATGTCGAGGCCTATGGAAGTGAGGGTAAAAATAGCTTCACAGATGCACCTTCAGCTGAGCATCTGACTCTCTTCCAGAGCAAATCTCCTATTGCACATGTCTCGAAGGTATATGCTTTGTTTAGGCTCCTTTCATATTACAATATTATGATCCTACTCTGGATTTTGAAGCTTTTACTAGAAGTATATTGGAATAGACGGAAAATCTACAGAAACATTTAAAACCAAATAATCTCAACCCAACATCGATTAACTGCATGCACTTTCACATTTTAAGCAACCACAAGGATATCATAGCTGCAATTCGCAACCGTGCATTGACTTTGAAAAAGCAGAGTAGCATTATATTTGCCATTTGCACAGGCAAGATGTGTATTGTCACTGCAAGATGTGAAGAAAAATATTAATTGAAGTAAAAAACAGAAACAGAAAGAGTGAAGAAATGGGAAAGAGTTGGTACATGTCATGATGTCAAATACATCTGTGCAAGTTCAATTCTTGACTCTTGAGAGTGGGTAATTCAAGCGAATCCATTCCAAGGGTTAAGATTGTATCTAGATATTCCCTCCTATGACCACTTTGCTGGGACCAGTACTGAGATTTTTATGTTACTCCACCAGGTTGAAGTTTTCGGTAATATATATATAATTAACATTCAGTCAAGAAACGTGAAACATGCAATTAATTTTCCTTTTCCAAAAACAGCTAATATTTAGAACGATATTATCTAGTAAGGAGTTTGCTATTTCTAACTTTTTGATTTTTGATTCTCTCTGCAGGTCAAAACACCCACCCTCTTTCTTCTGGGTGCTCAGGATCTTCGTGTTCCAGTTTCTACCGGGTTGCAAGTAAGCTAATATTTTCCCCTCCTAATGAACTACACATTGAACACTATATTCTATTTAAATGATTTTACAACAATAACAAGTGCTTGGATAACAATTCTTCTTGCTGCATTGCAGTAGAAAGTGAATGAAACATAAAATACGCAAACAATTGTAATGATGTGAAATTAGAAAAGTGATCTAGATGTTTATTGTTTGTAGTATGCTCGGGCATTGAAAGAAAAAGGAGTTCCTGTCAAAGTCATTGTGTTTCCTAATGATACTCATGCCATTGAGAGGTAAAGTAAACACATGAGCCAAACTTGCTTCTGCGTTGTAGTAGTCTTTCAGTCACTACTACAATCAAGCTCATAAAATTTCGTACTTGGGTTTCAATTCCATCTGATTCCAACTCCTGTCTGCAGGCCGCAATCTGACTTTGAGAGCTTTCTGAATATTGGTGTGTGGTTCAAGAAGTATTTATCGTAAATGAGCCGGCATTTCTCCCCTGCTTTTACCGCCACAATTCGACTTCAAGAGCTTACTTAATATTGCTGTTTTTATGGGCAGTAGAAATCTATAATGCAATGCTGTTCGTTAAAATTACACTTTCACAAAAATAAAATAAAATAGTTACACCCAATAGGTTGGATCTACTTATAACCAAACTCTGGGCTTTGAACTTTTTGAACTGCCCCAGCCTTTGTCCATCATGTATAATCTTCCGTCTGGATGAGATGTTAAAAGTTACAGTTATTGAAATCACTATAGAATTGTGTAATTGTTTCTTTGAATCATACTTGTCGTTGGCTTGTTTACGTACCATATAGAATTGTGCATTTCATGAAAAGAATTTAATTGAAAACTACAAAACAAAGTCGGTATAGCTAAGCATGCGTATTGTGAATGTAATCATTAGACCCCAATCACTAGCTAATGTAATTGCTTCTAAATCTCTTTATATTCAATGGGGGTGTTAGTTGGATTGACCCGAACTTTTGTTGTGCTCCCAAATGGTCATGGATATAAATATACGCATGTGTGTGAGTTACCCTTTCCCCTTCCTAACTTCACCCAAACCCCCTAAACCTTTCCCCTTCCTAACTTCACCCAAACCCCCTAAACCTTCTCAGTCAAACCTTTCCTGTCTCTCTCGGGTTTATTTTTTATTTTTATTTTTTGGGTTTCCTCCCAGTTTTGATTTCTCAAGCGTAGCACAGGCCATCATCCTTCTTAACAAATTCAAATCAATCCTTCACTGCTGAGAATTGGCTTTTGCGTTCTCTGGATTTTTGATTTGGGTTCTTCAGAAACAGCTCAAACTCTCTCGCTGAATTTGGGTTTATAATTTCTGCTGAGAAATAGATGGAGCTCATCATTCTCTCCGTGCCCAACTGTTGAATCTGTGCCAACCTCTCATCACCGCCAAAAGCAAACATTCGAACGCGGTCACACGAGGCTGCCACCATAGCCACGAAGCACGCCGCTGCTGGTAATTTCATTCTCTGATTTTTCAAGAATTTATTTGCTTGCTTGTGAGAAAATACGGAAAGGAGAGAAAAACGACATGTCTTCACAAGGATCTTAACAGAGAACAGAGAAGGCTGTGTCTGTGCGACTATACTTAATTATTTTTTAATATTCTAGCCGCGCGGCTATACTAATTTTGACACGTGGGCACCTAATCGTAATTTGGTACTTTTTTTTGGGGTTAATCGCAGCAATGGTCCCTCAACTATACCCGTAGTTACACTTTGGTCCGTCAATTCAATTATTAGTTGCAGGGGTCACTCAACTAGGTGCTATGTTGCACCAGTAGTCCTTTCGTCAAACTCTGTTAAATTTTCTGTCAAAAATGAGGGTAAATTCGGAAATTCATCCACAACCCTCCCTTCCTCCACAATCCTCCATTGCTGCAACAGTCGACGAAGCTCGCTACCACAACACAACCCACACCCACCATTTCTCTGCCCACTACATCCCCTTCAACGGCGACCCTTCCTCTGCTGCCGCCGTCGACTCCGAGTCCTACTCCCTCGATGAGATCGTCTACCGATCCGACTCCGGCGGCCTCCTTGATGTCCAGCACGACATGGCCACCCTCAAGAACTACGATGGCAAGTACTGGCACGACCTCTTCAACTCCCGCATCGGCAAGACCACCTAGCCCTAAGGCTCCGGTGTCTGGAGCAAGAAGGAGTGGGTCTCCGCGTTTGAAGATAACTCCAATCTCTTCTGGGCTGAGCGTATGCCGACTCCAAATCCTTTGATCGAACCCCAGCAAATGATTTAGGGACATGAAAACCGGCACACAACACACACAATTGAGGCATGTGGCTTCCTTGATCAGAGGTGTAATACTAATATAGGCTTCATTTTTTGTTGGTCCAAATGCATTCTTCTTGCGATATTAATTGTCATAATTAATTGTATCACTGATTTAAATTAAAAATTTTGCTAGATACGAGTTTCCTTGAGTTTTGTCGACTACAAGGAGTAGCTATCGGCTGATGTCCTTGAAATTGCGTTTTCAAAGTCAGAATGATCAAAAGCTCACCGGGTTTGGTGGTGGAGATGTGAATTCGTACGGTGCAGAGGCTGGGATGTTGACCAAGATGGGTCCTCCAAGGGGGGTGGCAAGAAGAAGGGGAAGAAAGGGAAGAAGGTTAGCCCTGCTGTCTTGGGATTTAATGTGGTGAGTAACCGCATCATGATGGGTGAGATCCAGACAGTGAAGGGGAAGAAAGGGAAGAAGGTTACTGCCCTTGGTTTTGATGAAAAAAGTTTAGATTCGTTTAGAAAGAAAACAGAAACCTCAAATACATTTGATTGGGATTAGGCACACCGATTTATTTGGCCAACTCTTCATAATCCTTCCTCCATTCATTAGGTTGCGGCAATGGAGGATTGTTGAGGAAAGTGAGTGTTGTAGACGAATTTCCGAATTTACCCTCATTTTTAACGGAAAAAGCCACAGACTTGACGGAAGGACTACTGGTGCAACATAGCACCTAGTTGTGTGACCCCTGCAACTAATAATTGAATTGAGGGACCAAAGTGTAACTACGAGTATAGTTGAGGGACCATTGCTGCGAATAACTCTTTTTTTTTTTTTTAACAAATAGTATAGCCGCACGGCTATACCCGGTTTTCCTATATATTTTTTTTTCTAAAAAGGGTATAGCCGAGCGGCTATACGTATTTTGACACGTGGCGTCAAATCGCAAGGAGGGTCCTCTTTTATATATATATAAATAGTATAGCCGGTCGGCTATACACGGTTTTTCAATTGTTTTAAAAAATAGTACAGCTGCGCGGCTATACCTATCGCAGGCGGTCCCACTTTTTTATATAAATAGTATAGCCGCGCGGCTATACCCGATTTTTTCTTATTTTTTTAAAAAATAGTATAGCCGCACGGCTATACGCAGTTTTAATTAATTTTTCTTACAAAATAGTATAGCTGCACAGATATACTCGATTTTTTTCTAATTAAAAAAAATATATATATAGTCTCGCGACTAGACCTTTAAAGTATTCTATTCATAGCTATACTCTTTAAAAGAATTTATATACTACATAGAATTGTGCATTTCATGAAAAGAATTTAATTGAAAACTACAAAACAAAGTCGGTATAGCTAAGCATGCATATTGTGAATTTAATCGGGCAACTCCCGACGAAAGTCGGTATAGCTAAGCATGCGTATTGTCGGATAGACCTCTCTTGACGAAAGTTAAATCTGAAAATGAAATTTCGTTGGAAGGGGTCTAACACGGCCATTTTCGCCGGAATGGATATGTGCTGACGAAATTTTGTCGGGAGAGGTTTAAAAGAAAATAATAAATAAATAAAAACTTAGTATGTTTAGGTTAATTAATTATTTTTAATTTTAGTTTTAGTAATTAAATAATATATTTTGCCTTATTTAATTAGTTAAATTGGTAATTATATTTTAATTATTATTTCTTTAGTGAATAATTAGTATTAAATATTTTAATTAACTTCATGAATTATATTACTTGATAAATAGTAATTAAATTTTACTTTTTTTCTTTAATAAAATATTTAAATACTAATCATTCACTAAGTAAATAATAACTAAAACATAACTACAAATTTTAGTAATTAAAAAAGAGAAATCCATATTATGCTACTTAAAGGGTATAGCCGAACGGCTATACAGTTAAAATATTCTATTTTTGAAGTATTGCCCATCGGCGATACTGTTAAAATATTATATTTATGCAGGTATTACCTTTAAAATACTAATTATGGTGGGTTCCTCAACCTGGCTACCTGGTTGTGGAGACAGTGTCACAGTGGCTTAGCCTTGAGGCTTGAGCATGGACATCCTAAAACAGCCCAACCTTACCTTAGCCGTAGAGTAATGTCTACAAATGGCCAGTGCATTATTGAGCAAAACCACCTCGGATTGGTGCTTCAACTTGCTTCGTCCAAGATACCCTTCTCTCCCTCCTCCTATCTTATCTCACCCTCCCACTTTTCTTCTCACTTGGAGACCCTTTCGCTCTTTTTTCTCTACGTGAGCTCTCTCTTTCGCCCTCCTTTTTTTTTATTTTATAATTTTCTCTATGCTCTTCTTACTTCAATTCTGTTGACTTTTAGTCATTCAATCTAGTTTTTGTGCTGAACTGCTTAGATGGTAGCTGTTATTTCTTCTTTTCCTTCTTTATCTCTCTTAGCTCAATACTTTGATTCATATTGCTTGCTCTGGTCTTCATTTTTTTGGTTGGGTAGAGTGGAAATCTTTGAATTACACGTTCCTTTGAAATCTTGAAGTAATGTATAATGTTTTTGATTGTTACTTTGGATTACCATTTTCCCTTTTTCAAGATTATGTGTAGCATATTGTCTCTAGATCGATGGAGGAGCCGCCTTATAGCACATTTGGAATTAGATTCTCAATACCAACATCTCAAAAAGGATCATTGGTTCTGGGCATAACTGAGCAATTCTAAATTTCAAGTTAGTAACAGAATTCCAATAAAACCATTTTGGTCAAATTTGCTAGTAAAGCCTTACTAAATGGAATCATGGTGATGGATATGAAATTTTTTTGTGGGATTAAATTTTAGCGATTTGTTCTACTTTCCATTATATTTAGTTATTTGAGAACCATGAGGGCCCTTAATCTTGATACTGCTTTCGAATTCTGGTTAACTGTTTGCACAAGGCAACCTTAAAGTTATCAACTGCAAAGTACTTGTTTCTGTTGTTGGAATATGGATCTTCTATATTCTGTTGAAGAAAGAAGAACATGCTAATTCTCATAGCATCATTAAACGAAAAACAAGAAAACATATTTTCTTTTAGATGCCATTTTCAGTTCTTTTCATCTTATGTGTTAGACTCTCCCCCCAACCCCCTTTTTCCAGAACTTGTTGATTATCTATGTACTTTCATTACCCCTTTTGATTTCATATATTAACAATATCTTCCTTGCAATCTACGCTGTAGTAAAAGATTGTCAACATTTTTAGCCATGGACGGTTCTAAAGCTGGTCCATTAAAGGAGCTGCCTGTGGGGATAGATGCAACAACTGAGGAAGAATATGCTTCGCAGTCTAGGTTACTTCAAGAATTCACTAGCATCTCCAGCATTGACAAGGCATGGATTTTTAAATCTGACAGTGGTATGGTGTCTCATTTTCGAACATGCATGTCCTTATACATACATATAATACATACGTATGGACATATCAATATATGTACACAAATTCCTTCAAAAATTTATATATGTGTATAAAATTTTATGTTCCTCCCCTCCAATTGAAAGCCAAAAACCCATTTCTGATGAAGATATTTGTACATTAAACTTGGTTACAGGAATTGGCTCCCAGGCAATGTTTTCAATTAGTCAATCAAATCTTTTGGCAAACAAGAGGAAGAAATTCATTCTATCTTCTCATATTTCAAGAGAAAGTAACAATTCTGTAAACTTCCAATGGGCCCCATTTCCTGTTGAGATGACAGGAGTCTCTGTAATTGTTCCATCCCCGTCTGGGGCAAAGCTTCTTGTAGTACGCAATCCTGAAAATGAATCTCCCTGTCAATTTGAAATTTGGGGCCGAGCTCAAGTGGAAAAAGAATTCCACATCCCCCAATCTGTTCATGGCTCAGTTTATGCTGATGGATGGTAATTAATAATGTGAACATAGTCTTTCTGATGATCGCTTTGTAGGATATTTGACGTTAGCATTGTGTACTAGACACTTGCCTATGTCTATAGTTATTAGTAGTGAAGTTGCACCTCAATTTTAAGCATTACTCCTTTCAATTATCTTTATTTTCACTAAACATAGAAGTGATCAAACTTTCAATGATACAGGTTTCAGGGAATTTCTTGGAACTCTGATGAAACTCTCATTGCTTATGTTGCTGAGGAACCATCTCCCTCCAAGCCCACATTTACAGGCCAGGGCTACAAGAAAGGTAGCTCCACAGAAAAGGACTTCGGTAACTGGAAAGGTCAAGGGGATTGGAAGGAGGAATGGGGGGAAACCTATGCTGGAAAAAGGCAGCCTGCACTTTTTGTCATCAACATTAACAGGTCTTGTACAATTGGTTTACTTTTTATCATAGGATGTGAAACTTATTAAAATATCCTATGATGTACAGTGGAGAGGCACAAGCTGTTAAAGGAATTGAAAAGTCTTTGAGTGTTGGTCAAGTTGTATGGGCGCCACTACTTAGAGGTTCACATCAATATTTGGTTTTTGTTGGGTGGTCAGAAGGTACCAGAAAGCTCGGTATCAAGTACTGCTTTAACAGGCCCTGTGCATTGTATGCGGTTAGGGCACCAAATTTTGAATCAGAAGCTGATGGACCTGAACTCAAGTGAGTTGCTTTGTGCAATGCTTTGTCTCATTTTTTGGACCCTTATTCATGTCAATGGTTTAGGGGATTCGTTGTGCTTAGACATATCATATAACTATCAATTTCTTTAATTGTTCCAGAGATAATTCAACTGAAGATTTTCCTGTGGTAAATCTAACTCAAAGCATAAGTAGTGCTTTCTATCCACGGTTCAGGTATTGTGTTTTTCCTCATTAGACACTTAGTTCTGTCTTTGTGTACACTTTACAGGGGTCTGTAACCTCATGTGTTACTTAAATTTATTCTGTGATATATCTTATGTGGAATGCTTTTTTAGATTTTAGAGAATTGTTCATAACTCCTTAAATTCTGCCTACTGGAATATATTTTCTTCATGTCAAGGACATTTCCTCTAGAAGTGCTACTCTAGATATAACTGGAAATTAATTTTTTGGCTCATTGCCTTTCTTTCAGTTTCAAAACTGAAATTGATGTGTTAATGTCAATGGGAGTTTTATGAACAGCAGAATTGGAATTTTGCTGATTTTTCAAACATTATTTAATAGATTGCTGATTATTTCAAACATTATCTACTAGATGGCTGATTGTATCTGAAACACAAATGAATGTAATTTTTCCAGCCCAGATGGAAAATTCCTTTCGTTTTTATCTGCAAGAAGTTCTGTGGACTCTGGGGCACATTCTGCAACCGATTCTCTTCACAGAATAGATTGGCCAATTGATGGACTGCTATCCTCATCTGCAAAAGTTGTTGATGTGGTGAGCTCTTCAGCTTGTCTTTTTTTATTCGATTATAATAAACTTTCTTTTTATGCGTGTGCAATTCTTGACTTTTAATTCCTTGTGAATGTAAATTGTGAACAAAGATTAATTTGTTAGCATGTGGATATGAGCATTAAGTGTTTTCCTTGTAAAGATGAAAACTTATAAAGCTCACATTCCAGAATTATTAGAATTAAAAATCACGGTTTATGTCTTGCTCTGATATTTTTTGCTTTTGGTTAGACAAGAATATACTGCGTTGCTACTATACGAGTGGTACATTGTGTTGTATTTGGAATTTGATGCTATTATCCTCGGCTTGTTCTCTCTCTCTCTCTCTCTCTCTCTCTCTCTCTCTCTCTCTCTCTCTCTCTCTCTCTCTCTCTCTCTCTTGGTGCATGATATTTGTGTACATGGGTAGTCTACCATTGATGCTTCATCGGTGAAATTGTATATCATCATATAAAATGTACCTTTCTGGAAAAAAGGGAGGGGACAACATTTGAACTGTAGGTTAATTTATATTTGACGCAAGGTATTAGTGTCACGAAGTTGATATTTCACAACGTAATAATGGAAGATTTAGAACATTTTGTATGAGAGTTTCTCTCTTTATCTCTCCCCCTCCCTATATAACTACACTTAATACACTTCTTGCTTGAAGGTTCCTGTTGTAATGTGTGCTGAGGATGGTTCCTTCCCTGGGCTTTACTGGTCAAGTTTCCTTAGTAATCCATGGCTTTCGGATGGATGCACGATGATCATAACTTCCTTCTGGGGCAGCTGTCAAGTGATACTTTCTGTGAATGTGTTGAGGTAAGTGTAACGATCTATCATATAACTCTCTCTTGTATTTGAATACCTTTGTTACCTTGTTTTTATAATTTACTAATGAGATTTATGAAATAACAGTGGAGAAGTATTACGTATCAGCCCTACTGATTCAAATTCTTCATGGAGTGTTCTGACACTGGATGGGGACAATATCGTTGCAGGTAACATAAACTACCATTTTTTACTGATTTACTCAGACCATTATACTGAATTATAAAAAATTTCACTTCTTGTTTGATTTCTGAAGTGTCTAGCAGTCCAGTAGATGTACCTCATATCAATTATGGTTATCTTGTTGATAAAGAAAGTAAAAGTACTGGATGGAGTTGGCTAAATGTGCCAAGCCCCACAAATGAATGTTCCGAGAAGGTCTGTCAATTCGCTTTTCCAAAGCCAAATATTTCCACATATCAAGATTATCTTCAAACTTTACATCTGTTTACTCAAGTTTCTCCTTGCTACAGGTTAAATCTTTGCTCTCATCTCTTCAATTTAGTATAATGAAGATTCCCCTCAGGGATGTTTCTGATAGCGTAACAAAAGGTATTATAAACAAAATCATTTTCTTGTGTCTCAAAAGACAGTTGATTTTGACGTCCTGTATATGCTTAAAACCTTTCAGGTGCTGCCAAACCAATTGAAGCTATATTTGTGTCTTCCAAAACTAAAAGAAATGATCCATTTGACCCATTAATTGTAATTCTTCATGGAGGCCCGCATGCTGTTTCATTGTCAAGCTTTTCAAAGTCCTTAGGATTTCTCTCTTCAATTGGGTTCAACTTGTTACTTGTAAATTATAGGTAAGTTATGATTCTCCCCTTTCCCTTCATTCTGATTTTTCTTAGGATATTGGCATATGGATGGGAGAAAAAAGGAACCATTTCTTTTAAGATAGTTTCCTTCATTTTTGTCATGGTGTTGCTTCTGGCCTGAAAAATAAAGACAGGTTGTTGCTTGATGAGTCAATGGGAGGATTATAATACTTAAGAGAAAGTATAGAGAATTAATAATTCTACCTTTAGCAGAAGAACAATTTGGCTCAATGCTTATTAGTCCTTTCTGGTATTTATTGAATTTGTGTTGGTTCTGTACCTTGAAATATTTGAAATCATCACATTTTGTATGCAGTGTGATCTGTTTACTATTCTTTCGTACTCTCTTCTCTTCACCACACAATAGGTCAGCGAATAAGAAAATCCCTTACATTGATAATATTATATCTCCAGCTTTTAAATTTATTTAAAAGTGACCTTCAAGTATGGAAATTCCCCCTTCATTTGTTTTCTTATACTTTGTCAAAAGCAGTGGATATCACCTAATCTTTGTCAACAGGGAATGTTTGAAACAAACAAACTCAAATATTTTTTTTAGGTTTTAGTTTTTAGTTTTCATTTTATGTACCATTACATATATGTTTCTTCCTCCTCTCATCACCCATCCTCCCTTCTTTCTCCCACTCTATTTCTAACAAAAACTGATAACCAAACACCAAAAACAAAAAGGTACAAAAAGGTCACCAATCGGACCCTTAGTTTTCACCCTCGGTATTTAAAGGCTGTTTCTGCCATAGGAAATTTGAGAGATAGGTTAGGGGTGAATGTGAATACTATGCATCGAACAAATGAGCTGCTTTGACTGTAAAACCACTTTCAGACAGTTATAGTGATTGCACAAGACTTGTAAGGAAGATTATAAAGTTGGAGAAATAAATCCTTGGTATATGAAGGGTACAGGTGTTTGTGGGCGGTTGACCTTTTTTTTCTTCTTTCTTTTGAGTCATCTTTCTGCTCTAAGGCATTTGTTGCTGGGGTTGGGAGGTATAAAGTCAAGATTGTCAAAGTTGTCAATGGAAAAGATAAAAGTATTCCTGAAGTGTAAATGTTCATTTGGCCTGCTTCAATAAATTTTTCCTGCCCAGCAGAACACCTGATGTACTGATTGTATTCTTACTGCACGTGACAACACCATTGTATTTGTTTTTCATCCTTTGGGTTTGTAGCATCCCCTACTTGAAAAGAAAATTTAGCCTGTTTTATATATTAGCTTCTATCAACAGCTTTTGGCTTGCATTGTTCTGACAAATTAGTTTATCTCAGAGGTTCACTGGGGTTTGGTGAAGAAGCACTTCAGTCTCTTCTAGGGAAAGTTGGGTCCCAGGTGCTTACTTATACTTGTTACCTCTAATTTGTTATACCTTGGGGGTACATACTCTATACCACCTGTGTGCTTATGTGGCTTTGTGTCCTATGCAGTGCAATTTTATACTAATGTAGTATCATACACAAAACACATATGTATATACTTATGTAATTTAAGCATTTACTTTATTAATGCACCTATAGAACTATTATTTACTTTATGTACATGCTTTAGTATTTCTGGACCCTAATCTCTTAGTTGCTTCTCTACAGGACGTGAATGATGTACTGGTGGCTATAGATCATGTCATTGACTTGGGCCTTGCCAGTCCATCAAAACTTGCAGTTCTTGGTGGTTCTCATGGTGGCTTTCTCACAACCCACTTGATTGGCCAGGTCTGGTAGTTTATCAAGAAGCATGACTGTGTGCCTTTAATGTACAATGCACAGACACACAGACTATCTTCATATGTATTCTATCTTGCTATTATTATGCATTCCAAGTCCTGGATACCACTAGTTGGTGGTTCAACTTTTGGACAGCTGCTTATTTGTGTACATGGACTGGTGGTTTGGGGCTTTCATGCTTAAAGTTTTCATTTTTATTTTTAAAGCATCTAACTTATGCAAGGTTGTTAGATGAGTGCTCTAAACGGTGGATAGTACATGTAGTTTTAGGTGTACTTAAGAATTCAATAATATTGTAACTGAAATGCTGCAGGCACCAGATAAATTTGTTGCAGCAGCAGCTCTCAATCCTGTTTGTAACCTCGCATTAATGGTGGGTACAACAGACATCCCTGATTGGGTCTATGTCGAGGCCTATGGAAGTGAGGGTAAAAATAGCTTCACAGATGCACCTTCAGCTGAGCATCTGACTCTCTTCCAGAGCAAATCTCCTATTGCACATGTCTCGAAGGTATATGCTTTGTTCAGGATTCTTTCATATTACGATATTATGATCCTACTCTGGATTTTGAAGCTTTTACTAGAAGTATATTGGAATAGACAGAAAATCTACAGAAACATTTAAAACCAAACAATCTCAAGACAACAGCTCTCCCAACATCGATTAACTACATGCACTTTCACATTTGAAGCAACTACAGAGATATCATAGCTGCAATTCGCAACCATGCATTGACTTTGGAAAAGCAGAGTAGCATGATATTTGCCATTTCACAGGCAAGATGTGAAGAAAAATATTAATTGAAGTGAAAAACAGAAACAGAAAAGAGTGAAGAAATGGGAAAGAGTTGGTACATGTCATGATGTCAAATACATCTGTGCAAGTTCAATTCTTGACTCTTGAGAGTGGGTAATTCAAGCGAATCCATTCCAAGGGTTAAGATTGAATCTAGATATTCCCTCCTATGACCACTTTGGTGGGACTAGTCCTGAGATTTCTGTGTTACTCCACCGGGTTGAAGTTTTCTGTAATATATATATATATATATATATATAATTAACATTCAGTCAAGAAACGGGAAACATGCAATTAATTTTCCTTTTCCAAAAACAGCTAATATTTAGAATGATTTTATCTAGTAAGGAGTTTGCTATTTCTAACTTTTTGATTTTTGATGCTCTCTGCAGGTCAAAACGCCCACCCTTTTTCTTTTGGGTGCTCAGGATCTTCGTGTTCCAGTTTCTACTGGGTTGCAAGTAAGCTAATATGTTCCCCTCCTAATGAACTACACATTGAACACTTTATTCTATTTAAATGATTTTACAACAATAACAAGTGCTTGGATAATAATTCTTCTTGGCTGCATTGCAGCAGAAAGTGAATGAAACATAAAATACACAAACAATTGGAATCTACAAATTTTTGTTAAAACTCTTTGTTTTTTCTTTTAAAGTGATTTCCTTTGTCCCCCAAGTGGGTGGGAAGAATTTGATGCATACACGGTTACATAATTGTAATAATGTGAAATTAGAAAAGTGATCTGGATGTTTATTGTTTGTAGTATGCTCGGGCATTGAAAGAGAAAGGAGTTCCTGTCAAAGTCATTGTGTTTCCTAATGATACTCATGCCATTGAGAGGTAAAGTAAACACATTAGCCAAACTTGCTTCTGCATTGTAGTAGTCTCTCAGTCACTACTACAATCAAGCTCATAAAATTTCATACTTGGGTTTCAATTCCATCTGATTCCAACTCCTGTTTGCAGGCCGCAATCAGACTTTGAGAGCTTGCTGAATATTGGTGTGTGGTTCAAGAAGTATTTATCGTAAATGAGCCGGCATTTCTCCCTTGCTTTTTACCGCCACAATTTGACTTTGAGAGCTTACTTAATATTGCTGTTTTTATGGGCAGTAGAAATCTATAATACAATGCTGTTCATTAAAGTTACAATCAGTAGGTTTCTCAAAAATAAAATAGTTACTCAGTAGGTTGGATCTACTTATAACCAGACTCTTGACTTTGATCTTTTTGAACTGTCCAAGCCTTTGTCCATCATGTATAATCTTCAGTCTGGATGAGATATTAAAAGTAACAGTTACTGAAATCTTCAGTCTGTATTTTTTTTTTTTTTGGGTTTCCTCTCAGTTTTGGTTTCTCAAGCGTAGGCCATCATCCTTCTTAACAAATTCAAATCAATCCTTCACTACTGAGGATTGGCTTTTGGTTTCTCTTGATTTTTGATTTCGGTTCTTCAGAAACAGCTCAAACTCTCTCGCTGAATTTGGGTTTATAATTTCTGCTGAGAAATAGATGGAGCTCATCATTCTCTCCGTGCCCAACTGTTGAATCTGTGCCAACCTCTCATCACCGCCAAAAGCAAACATTCGAACGCCGTCACACGAGGCTGCCACCATAGCCACGAAGCATGCTGCTGCTGGCAATTTCATTCTCTGATTTTTCAAGAATTTATTTGCTTGCTTGTGAGAAATACGGAAAGGAGAGAAAAACGACATGTCGTCACAATGATCTTAACAGAGAGCAGAGAAGGCTGTGTCTGTGCGACGAAAATCCAGACGAAGAAGAATAGATTTCAAAGCCATGCAAAGCAATGCACGAACCTTTTTTCAATCCCATGCCTACCATCGGCTCCTGCTCGTCGTTAGCTTCACCCAATAGCTTGCCCAGTTCGTTTTTAGCCTCAATCGCGACTTTGCTCAAAGCCTGTAAAACCCAATACCATCTACAACAAGTTCATGCACAGATTATACACAAGGGATTAGAGCAAGACTGCTTCCTTATAACCCAGTTCATTTGCCTCTCCAACACTCTCTCTTCCCTCTCTTACTCCACCGCCATCTTCGACAGTGTTCACAGTCCCAGTACGTTTCTCTGGAACACTTTGATCAAAGGGTACTGCGAAAGGTCGAGTTTTGCCGATACTGTTGGCCTCTTTGTTCGGATGAAGAGAGAGGAGGGTGTTCCCGATAGGTATACGTACCCGTCTCTCGTTAAGGCCTGTGCGAGTGAGGCGAAGGTCTGGGAAGGCAGGGCAATACATGGGTCGGCTGTGAGGTGTGGGGTTGATGGGGATGTGTTCGTGAGCACCAGTTTGATTGACTTGTATGGAAAATGTAGGGAGATTTTGTGCGCTCGCAAGGTGTTTGATGGAATGTCTGAGAGAAATGTAGTTTCTTGGACAGCTATGGTTGTTGGGTATGCGAGTGTTGGGGACTTGGATGAGGCCCACGGGCTGTTTGATCAGATGCCGCAGAGAAATGTGGTGTCGTGGAATGTGATAATCAGTGGGTTTGTGAAATTGGGTGATTTGACAAATGCTAGGAGGATCTTTGATCAGATGCCTGAGAAGAATGTGGTTTCTTTTACTACGATGGTTGATGGATATGCCAAGTACGGAGATATGGCGTCTGCAAGGTTTTTGTTTGACCAAGCCCCTAACAAAGATATTGTTGCGTGGTCGGCATTGATATCTGGGTATGCACAAAATGGTCAACCCAACGAGGCTTTGAAGATATTTCTTGAAATGAGTACGAGTAATGTTAAGCCTGATGAGTTTATAATGGTGAGCTTGATGTCAGCTTGTTCCCAAGTGGGTTGCTTGCAAGTGGCCAAATGGGTTGATTCTTACCTGAGCCAGAGCTCAATTGATGTTCGTCAGGATCATGTTATTGCGGCTCTAATTGACATGAATGCAAAGTGTGGTAATATGGAAAGAGCAACAAGTTTGTTCGAAGCGATGCCTAAACAGGACATGATTTCATATTGTTCTATGATACAAGGGTTGTCGGTTCATGGTCGAGGGTATCAAGCTGTTGCCCTCTTCAATAAGATGTTAAATGAAGGTTTGGCTCCGGATGAGGTTGCTTTTACAGTCATCCTTACAGCCTGTAGCCGGGCAGGGCTCGTTGAGCAGGGTTGGCACTTCTTTGAATCAATGAGACGTAAGTACCATTTGACTCCCTCTCCTGATCATTATGCATGTATGGTTGATCTTCTTAGCCGGTTGGGACGGTTAAATGCAGCTTATGACCTTCTAAAATCAATGCCTATGGAGCCTCATGCTGGTGCTTGGGGTGCACTCCTTGGAGCCTGTAAGCTAAATGGCAATATAGAGTTAGGTGAATTGGTTGCTAATCGACTTTTTGAGATTGAACCCCTAAATCCTGGTAATTATGTGCTATTGTCCAACATTTATGCGGCAGCGGACCGCTGGTTTGATGTTTCTGCTGTGAGGGACAAAATGGAAGAGCAGGGAATTAAAAAGATAAGCGGTTGCAGTTGGATTAGTTCAAAAGGCTGAGCTTCTTGCTAACTCTCTTAATGCAATGCATGGAGTTTATGCAGATGACAGACAATGTTCCCTGACGTCTACATTATGGAGTTGGAGTTTGATTAACAAATTTTAGTTGTGACTCCTAGCTTATTGGTGCTTAAGGAACCAAGCTTTTGACCCTGCCTTTGACGTCGCTCCTACAGATGCAATTTCATGCGTTTCAACAATGCATGAAGGCATTCTGGTAGCTGAAAGTCTAACTTATCACCTCAAGTAAGAGAATGGCAACTTGAATGTTGCTCTTTTGAAATCCTCATACTTGGAGATGTGTAACCCAACGCTTATATAACATGGACTTATCACATGGGGATCCAAATGTGCTTGATCTTTGCACCTGAAATATGTCAAATTAAACTGATTCAATGAAGCTTTTTCGTTGGTTCCTGCAGCAAACAGTTTTGGCTGCCCAACCATGTACATGAATTTCTGTTCCTTGATAGAATAAATTTATCAAATCTTGGTTATGGGTGGGTGCCATTTATTCCAGACAGTTATAGTGATTGCACAAGACTTGTAAGGAAGATTATAAAGTTGGAGAATCAAAAGAGTACAGGTATTTGTGGAAATTGTCAGAATTGAGTCATTTTTCTGCCCTAAGGAATTTGTTGCTGGGGTTGGTATAGGCATAAAGTCAAAATTGTCAAAATTGTCAATGGAAAAGATAAAAGTATTCCCGAAGTGTAAATGTTCCTTTGGCCTGCTTCAAGAATTTTTCCTGCCCAGCAGAACACAACATCGTTGCAATATTTACCTCCCAGCATATCTGTTTAAAGTTGTTCACTTGATGTACAGATTGTGTTCTTACTGCACGTGATGACACCATTGTATTTGTTTGCATCCTTTGGGATTCTAGCATCCCCTACTTGAAAAAAAAGAAGAAAAACCTGTTTTATATATTGGCTTATATAATCAGCTTTTGGCTTGCATTGTTCTGACATATTAGCTTCTACAAAAAGATTATATGAATAAAGTGAAACTCTGATGAGGTTCATTGTGCACAGATATTTCTGTAACCAGTGTTACAGGTACCATCTTACCATTTTCAGTAGGAAATGCAAGACAATCACTCTAGCAATAATTATGACGATAACAACTTTGGGCACTTACAGGTATATTTTCCTCAAATGGTGTTGAGTAGAAGTGTTGATCAATGCCTGAAGCTCCCTTTAAGAACCGAGTAAGAAATATAACATCCTAGTTAGTATACACAGATCATTTCACCAATTGTTGAAACATGAAGCTAGTAAATTAATAACTATAAAATATAAACTGATGGAAGTAGGCCACAAAATTTCAAAATTGTTACGGAAAAGAGAAGCTTTGAGCTCCAAGTGTCACTCTGGCCTACTTGGAAATCGCATAATCTCTAGGTGGGTCTTTTAAAATAATAATAATAATAAATAGTACAACTGCACGACTATACTCTTGACATATGTTATTATTAAAGCATATAGACACGCGGTTATACTCCCTAAATATATTATTTTAAAATGTATAGCCGCGAGGCTATACTGGGGTCCTTTAAAAAAAAAATCCCTGATTTTCATTTATCGTAAGAGTAGTTTAGAGCATTAACCATTACTATTAGGCCATTACATGAGTCTATAATGTACCCTTTTGATTTTTTATTTTTCTAGACTTATTACCCGTATATAGAATTTTGCATTTTCTCCTTTAATACTCGTGTTATACACATACGTATGTATTTTTCATGTTTAATACAAGTGTTTTTTTACAAGAAGACAAAATACACATATTATACACACTAATTTTCACATATTATACATACAAAATTCACGTATTAATATATATTAAACATAATTTAGTAGCACTAAAAAGAACGAGGTAGATCAAAGGCAAACATTCCCACGAAAAAAAAAGAAAAAAAAATTGAACTCTCAGATTGATTTAACATGAAATTCCTCTCCCTTCAATATCTATTTTGCATATATTCAAGCTAGCAAATTAATAACTTTAAAGTATAAACGAATCGAAGTAGGCCAAAATATTTCAAAATTGCTACACAAAAGAGAAGCTTCTAGCTCCAAATGTCACTTTGGGCAACTTGGAAATCGCCTAATCATTAGGCTGGTCCTTTTTTGTTTTTTGTTTTATTTTTTAAATTAATAAATAGTATAATTGTGCAGCTATACTCCTAAAATATATTATTATATTTAAAGGGTATTGTCGCTCGGTTATATTGAGTATAGCTGCGCGGCTATAATGGGGGTCCTTTTAAAAAAAAAATTTCCCTGCTTTTCATTTATTGTAAGAGTAGTTTAGAGCATTATCCATTATCGCGTGGCTATACGCCTAAAATATATTATTATATTTAAATGCCACTCGGCTATACCCCTTAAATATATTATTTTAAATAGTATAGCCGTGTGGCGATACTCTTGAAATATATTATTATATTTTTTTTGGAAATAATATATTATTATATTTAGAGGGTATAACCACGCGGATATATTGGGGTCATTTAAAAAAAAAAATTATCCCTGATTTTCATTTATCGTAAGAGTAGTTTAGAGCATTATCCATTACTATTACTCAAGTCTCTGTTGTACCCTTTTGATTTTTTTATTTTTCCAGACTTATTATACGTATAAAGAATTTAGCATTTTCTCCTTTAATACTTGTGTTATACACACACGTACGTATTTTTCATTTTTAATACACACATTTTTTTATACAAAATTTTCAATAATAGAGACAAAATTCACGTATTATATACATAATTTTCACATATTATACAACCAAATTCACGTATTAATATATATTAAACAAAATTTAGTATCACTCGAGAGAACGAGGTAGATCAAGGGCAAACATTCCCACGAAAAAAATATTAAAAAATTGAACTCTCATATTGATTTACTGTGACATTTCTCTCCCTTCAATATCTACTTTGCATATGTTGAAACTAGGAAATTAGTAACTATAAAGTATAAACTAATGGAAGTAGGCCACAAAATTTCAAAATTGCTAGGGAAAATAGAAGCTTTGAGCTCCAATTGTCACTTTCGCCTACTCGGAAATCGGCTAATCGCTAGGCGGGTCCTTTTTTTTTCCAAGTTTTTTTTATATAATAATTAGTATATCTGCGTGGCTATACGCCTTAAATATATTATTATATTTGAAGAGTACAACCGTGCAGCTATTTTGGGGACCTTTTTTTCTTTTAATTTTTTTCCCTGATTTTCATTTATCGTAAGAGTAGTTTAGAGTATTATCCATTACTATTAGGCCATAACCCGAGTCTCTACTGTCCCTTTTTATTTTTTACTTTTCAGAGTTATTACTCATATAAAGAATTTAATATTTTCCTGTTTAATACTCGTATTATACATGTACGTACGTATTTTTCATGTTTAATACACATATTTTTTTATAAAATTTTCAATAATGCAGACAAAATTCATGTATTATACACATAATTTTCACATATTATTGAATAAAAATAATATATGTTTAAATATTAAAATATTATATTGTGGCTGAACTTTTCAGTTGTAACTTGCCAAAATTTTGCCGAATAAAACACGTACGTATTTTATTCGTATTTTTCCCATTACGTATTTTATTAACTATGAAAGAATGTGAGAGGCTAAGATTATTGCTTACTTGTTAACTTGTAACAGAAATGCAAGATTGTGATTTTACAATCTCTTTACTAACTATGAAAGAATTTGAGAGTCAATATTTAGTTAAGAATAATGTTACTCTTACCACATTTGTCTACCATATTCTCATAACATCTTATGTGGCAGATGAGATGTACAACCATATTTTACTCGTTAGTTAAATAGCGAGCGATTTGCCCATTTTGATCATATTTAACTGGGCAGATGCCTATTTTGTTCACATCTCACTTTTGGTATATACAATACAAAACTAGAGTCAAGTTGCCAACTTGCATATTTTATTTTTTGGTGAAATGAAATGCCAACATGAATATTTTGAAAACAATGAATCCAATGAAAGATTTCGCTGAACCCAATAGAAAAAGACAGTGGTCACCAGGGAAGAAGACGGTTGCTGAGCCAGATAGCTGGCTTGAACATGAGCCCAACTCTACCTTAACCAGACACAGAAATGTCTAAAAATGGGCAGTGCATGATTAAGCTGTAAGTGACATGGAGACCCTCTTGCTCTTTTCTCTCTACGTGAGCTCTCTCTTTCTCTCTCCCTCCTTTTTAGTTCCTGTGTGTTCTTCTTCCTTACATTCTGTTGACTTTTAGTCGCTGAATCTAGTTTTTGTGCTAAACTGCTTTGATGGTACATATATATATATGATAAAAAGTTTAAGAGGAGGGGAGGCTACCCATCCTGGGATCAGGGCATACCAAGGCCTCTTTGGTATTAGTCTTTTTTTGGTTTTCACAGATTACCAGCGGAACTCGAACCTATGCCTTAACAGTGAAGATAATGATCTTTACCAACTCAACAAACCCTCCCTCGTTGGCGATGGTATCTATATTTCAAGTTACTTACAGAATTCTTTCGGTTACAATTGCTACTGCACATTTCAGCTATATACTTTCTTTCTGTTGGTTGTTTTCTTCTTGTTGATCTTCCTTGCGATCTACTCTGTAGTAAAAGATTGTTAACAGTTTTAGCCATGGACGGTTCAAAAGCTGGTTCGTTTAAAGAGATGCCTCTGGGGATAGATGCAACAACTGAGGAAGAATATGCTTCCCAGTCTAGACTACTTCAAGAATTTACTGGTATTTCCAGCATTGATAAGGCATGGATATTTAAATCTGACAGCGGTACGATTTCTCATATTTCTAACATTCATGTCCTTACTTCACATACAAGCCGTTGAAAGCCAAAGACCCATTTCTGATGAAGATATTTGCACACAAAACTTTGTTATAGGAATTGGCTCCCAGGCAATGTTTTCAATTAGTCAACCAAATCTTTTGGCAAACAAAAGGAAGAAGTTCATTCTGACCTCTCATGTTTTAAGAGAAAGTAACAATTCTGTAAATTTCCAATGGGCCCCATTTCCTGTGGAGATGACAGGAGTCTCTGTGATGGTTCCATCACCATCTGGTGCAAAGCTTCTTGTAGTTCGGGATCCTGAAAAAGAATCTCCCTGTCAATTTGAAATTTGGGGTCGAGCTCAAGTGGAAAAAGAATTCCACATCCCCCAATCTGTTCATGGTTCAGTATATGCTGATGGATGGTAAATTAATCATGTGAATGCAGTTTTCCCAATGATTGCTGTATATGATATTTGATGTTATCCTGTGCACAAGATACTTTGTAGGAGAGTTCAAACTTTCAATGAATACAGGTTTCAGGGAATTTCTTGGAACTCTGATGAAACTCTCATTGCTTATGTTGCTGAGGAACCATGTCCTTCCAAGCCCACATTTACAGGACAGGGCTACAAGAATAGTACTTCCGCAGATAAGGACTTCGGTAACTGGACAGGTCAAGGGGATTGGAAGGAAGAGTGGGGGGAAACCTATGCTGGGAAACAGCAGGCTGCACTTTTTGTCATGAACATTAACAGGTCTAGGACAATTGGTTTACTTTTTATCAGTACCAAGATTAAAAGTAAGGGGAATTCTTCTTTAGATGGCCAACTTATTTTTAATTTCCCTATGCATTACAGTGGAGAGACACAAGCTGTTAAAGGAATTGAAAAGTCTTTGAATGTTGGTCAAGTTGTGTGGGCGCCACCGGTTAGAGGTTCACATCAATATTTGGTTTTTGTTGGGTGGTCAGAAGGTACCAGAAAGCTTGGTATCAAGTACTGCTTTAACAGGCCCTGTGCATTGTATGCGGTTAGGGCACCAAATTTTGAATCCGAAGCTGATGGACCTGAACTCAAGTGAGTTGCTTTGTGCAATGCTTATGTCCCTTTTTTGGACCCTTATTCTTGTAAATTGTTTTGTGAGGTTCGTTGTGCTTAGACATATCATATAACTATCAATTTCTTTAATTGTTTCAGAGATAGTTCAACTGAAGATTCTCCTGTGGTAAATCTAACTCAAAGCATAACTAGTGCTCTCTATCTGTTGTGAAAATGGACAAACACTTTCACTCACTCCCCTAATGATCTTGTTGTTGATGGACTTTGTGACACACACAAGGATGGATGAATCACACACACACACACTTAAGAAACCAACCAAGCACAAAGTGACACAAGTATTTTAGGGGTTCAGCAATTGCCTACATCCTCTTGGTGATCCCCTTGAGAAATTCACTAATGAAAGAATAAGTTACAACTTTGGTTTACAAAGAAACCCCCTTAGAACTCTATTCTCTCCCAAGCTCTCTTTTCTCTCTCACCCCTTGCTCAACACTTTGATACACTTGTGAACACTCTCACAACTCTTGGTGTTTCCCCCCTTTGGTGTCTAGACTACTCAAGACTCAACTCAGCTCTCTCTTGAACTGATTGCCCTCTCTCTCTTCCTCCCTTGGTGAGATAACCTCCCTTTGAACACAATAGCTCCCAGCTACTTGACAACTTTGAGATTAACCACACTTGCTGTCTTGCTTCCTCTTCCCTTTAATACACAAGCCTTTGGACTTAGGAGGAGGCTCCATCTTTTCCTCCCACGTTCTCCCCTTGGTTTCCAGATTTGGACCACAACTTGGGCAGAACAAAGGCTAGGCATTGACAGCTGCAACTTCAGCCACCCTATCTAGAGCTATAGGGTAGGTACTCTTTGAAACAAGTCAACTATCCTCATTCAATGGTGCTCCAGCTTTTCCAGCACCTTGCTAGACCTCCTAGAACCCATAACACACCTTAGAGGCCCGAGGGATTAGGTAGGGAACCAATACATGTGAAGGCCTCTTGAAAAACGCGTGGAAGAAAACAGCACAGCAGCCTGGCGACCGGTCGCCCGTTACTAGCGACCGGTCGCTTTACACTCTGACTGCAGGCGACCGGTCGCTTGCACCTTGCGACCAGTCGCTTTTCGCGACTTCCAGCTTCTCCTCCAGACTTCAAATCTGCTTCAAAATGACCGGTCGCAAATACCCAGCGACCGGTCGCTTCCTCCTTCACTTGCATACTTAATGTGAGCCATTTTTCCAACACTATCCACAGTTCAGGTAATGTTTTTTTTCCCCATCAGACATGTAAACTTCACAGGGGTCTATAACCTCATGCATTACTTAAATTGAGTCTCTGATATATCTCATTGGAGCTCTCTTTTTAGATTTTAGAGACTTGTCATTTTCTTCATGTCAAGGAGAATTCCTCTGGAAATGCTAGTCTAGATAGAACAGCGAATGGAAATTTTTCTAATTACTTCAAACATTAGCTAACAGATTGCTGATTGTATTCGAAACATGATGAATGTAAATTTTCCAGTCCAGATGGAAAATTCCTTTTGTTTTTATCTGCAAGAAGTGCTGTGGATTCTGGTGTACACTCTGCAACAGATTCTCTACACATAATAGATTGGCCGATGGATGGAGTACTGTCCTCATCTACAAAAATTGTTGATGTGGTGAGCTCTTCAAATTTTATCTTTTTGGTTTGAGTATGATCAAATTTTTATGAATCACACAACCTAATAATGGAAGATTTAGAACCTTGTATGAGTTTTGCTCCCTCTCTATATAACTTTACTTAATACACTTATTTTTTAGATTCCTGTTGTAATGTGTGCCGAGGATGGTTACTTCCCTGGGCTTTACTGTTCAAGTTTCCTTAGTAATCCATGGCTTTCTGATGGATGCACGATGATCTTATCCTCCGTCTGGGGCAGTTGTCAAGTCATACTTTCTGTGAATGTGTTGAGGTAACCATAGCGATCAGTCATCCGGATCTCTCTTGTATCTGCACACCTTTTGTTACCTTGTCCTCATTAACTCATGAAATTTATATGAAATTACAGTGGGGAAGTATTACGTATCAGTCCTACTGATTCAAATTTTTCATGGAATGTTCTTACACTGGACGGGGACAATATCATTGCTGGTAACATAAACTGCCTTGTTTAACTGATAACTGGATGAATATATTTACTGAAGTAGAACGAAGTTTCACTTCTTGTTTGATTTCTCAAGTGTCTAGCAGTCCAGTAGATGTACCTCATATCAAGTATGGTTATCTTGTTGATAAAGAAAGTAAAGATACTGCATGGAGTTGGTTAAATGTATCAAGGCCCACAAATGCATGCTCTGAGAAGGTCTGTCAATTTGCTTTTCTTAGTATCGTTATATTATTACTATGTGTCATGAATATCTTCAAAGCTTGCATTTTTTTTCTCAAAATTCTCCTTGCTACAGGTTGAATCTTTGATCTCATCTCTTCAATTTAGTATATTGAAGATTCCCATCAGGGATGTTTCTTATAGCCTGACAAAAGGTAATATAAGCCCTTTTTTTTTCTTTTCTTAGCCATTTTCTTTCTTTTGTCTTAAAAAGTAATTGATTTTGAAGTCCTCTATATGCTGAAAACCTTTCAGGTGCCACCAAACCTTTTGAAGCTATATTTGTATCTTCCAAAACTAAAAGAAGTGATCCATGTGACCCATTAATTGTATTACTTCATGGAGGACCGCATATTGTTTCATTGTCCAGCTTTTCAAAATCCTTAGCATTTCTCTCTTCAATTGGTTTCAACTTGTTAATTGTAAACTATAGGTAAGTTATGGCTCTCCTTTCTCCCTGCATTTCAATTTTCTTATCAGGGTCAGGGCTCCAAATTTCCAGCTAAAGCACTTGATGCTCAACCAAATTGTGCTCCAATTTTGTTGATCATATATGATGACATTGTCATATGGATGGGGAGAAAAAACAAACACATCATTTAAGATAGTTCCCTTCATTATTGACATGGTGTTGCTTCTGGCTGAAGGAAAAAAAAAAAAAAAAAAGACACGCTTTTGTTTGATGAAACAATGGGAGGGTTATAATACCCCAGTGAAAGAAAAGAGAACTAATAAGCATACTTTTTTTTCCTTTTTTCTTATCACCACCTTCTTGGCCTGCATTGCTCTGACATGCTAATTTTATCTCAGAGGTTCACTGGGGTTTGGTGAAGAAGCACTTCAGTCTCTTCCAGGGAACATTGGGTCCCAGGTGCTTATGCATATCTACCTTTAATCGTTTCATAGTAATCTTACTATTCTGTTATGCTAGCTGGTGTTTGCCTTAGAGATGCCTAATCTACCAAATGTGCGCTTAACTAGAGCCTTACCAAATGTGTTTTGAGACCCTGATCTCTTAGTTTCTTCTCTACAGGACGTGAATGATGTACTGGTGGCTATAGATCATGTCATTGACATGGGACTTGCCAGTCCATCAAAAATTGCAGTTCTTGGTGGTTCTCATGGTGGCTTTCTCACAACCCACTTGATTGGCCAGGTGTGGTAATTTGCAAAAAGCACGACTGTTTTAAGCATTTATAAGTATCTTCATGAACATTAGTGGTTTGGGGATTTCATTTGCATAGAGTTTTTTGTTTTTTGTTTTTAGGCATCTATAACTTATGCACGTCTGGTAGATGCTTTAGAAGGTGATATTTCATGTACTTTTAGGTATATTTAAGAATTTAATAATCTTGTAACTGAAATGCTGCAGGCACCAGATAAGTTTGCTGCGGCAGCAACAAGAAATCCTGCTTGTAACCTCGCATTGATGGTGGGCACGACAGACATCCCAGATTGGTGCTATGTGGAGGCCTATGGAAGTGAGGGTAAAAATACATTCACAGAAGCACCTTCAGCTGAGCATCTAACTCTCTTTCACAGGAAATCTCCTATTTCACATAGCTCCAAGGTATATGCTTAGATTGGGTCTTCTTTTTCTGTTACTATAATTTTGAGCCTGTTCTGGACTTTGAAACTAGCAGTATATTGGAATGGAAGGAAAATCTAAGAAAATAACTAAAACCAAAAAACAGTTAATATTGAGAGCGATATTATTTACTGAGGAGTCGTCTGCTACTTCTAACTTTTTTATTTTTGATGCTCTCTGCAGGTCAAAACACCAACCCTTTTTCTTTTGGGTGCTCAGGATGTTCGTCTTCCCGTTTTTACTGGATTGCAAGTAAGCTAATATGTTCCCCTCATAATGAACTACAAACTGAATACTTATCCTATCTTGATGGTTTGAAAACAATAACAAGTGCTTGGATAATTATTCTTCTTCGCTGCATTGCAGTAGAAAATTACTATTTTTCATCTTTTAAAGTGATTTCCTTTGTCCCCAAAGGGGTGGGAAGATTTTGATGCATCCACAGTTACCTAATCAAAATGATGCAAGTAGAAAAGTGATCTAGAACCGAGGCCTTTTGTGATAAAACCTCACACGCGGACTTTACAAGTGGTTAAGTTATCAATAGTATAGGTGTCAGCAGTAGTAGTGGGCCGCTGGTCTGTTTGTTGAAATCTTAACATGGATGTTTATTGTTTGTAGTATGCTCGGGCATTGAAGGAAAAAGGAGTTCCTGTCAAAGTCATTGTGTTTCCTAATGATACTCATGCAATTGAGAGGTAAAGTAAGCACATGATCCAAATGTGCTTCTGCATTGTAAACTTGTATTGTCTCAGTCACTACTACAATCAAGCTCATAAAACTTCATACTTGGTTTCATTTCAATCTGATTTGAAATCCTGTTTGCAGGCCACAATCCGACTTTGAGAGCTTTCTGAATATTGGTGTGTGGTTCAAGAAATATTTATCCTAAATGAGCTGGCATTTCTCTCCCCTGCTTTTACTGTACAAATCTTTAATGCAATATTGCTGTTTATTAAAGTTCCACCCAGTAGGTTTGATCCACTTATAACCAAACTCTTCACCTTGAACTTGTTGAAGGTGGCTAGCCATGCCTTTGTTCATCATGTATAATCTGCAATCTGGATGGCAAATATTTATGTTTTAGAAGCTAACATTATCGAAATCAATGTGGAAAGTTAAACTGTTATATATCTCGATTACGAATTATTGGGTTGATTAGTATGAGATTAAATTGCACCGTTTCCATAACATATAGTTTGACATTGCAACATTTTTTTTTTCTCTGATTACATCAAGACTCAAAGCTAAGGCCTAAACCTTTCCAACAACAATCATACTCATTCACCAAAATAACAACAATCGAACTCTTATTATTTCATAAAGACATAATAAATTAATAGATGATGAAATCATCAGTTCAGTCTTTATTCCACTGAAAGCAAACATCATACGTTTTGACATACAAGTTAAACCTACATGGACCATTTGGTACTATACTCCACCAACATTTGCTGCAATGCGGTGCATCTCTCGGGTTATCGTATATATCCAACCATTTAAATGTGTTTGGCCACTGAAAACTGCAGTAGAATTGTGTACTGAATATCCAGCTAGGTCGAAAATTGAATCCAAAGGAAGCGTGAGGAGGAAGCACTTGGACACCCCAATGCCGTCATCCTCTGATTTACAGTGAACTGTAAGGGTCAAGTTTCCACCCAAATCATTTGTGACTCTAACAAATCTTCGTTTTTATGAGCAGTGTTCCTTCGTCAGTGTCAGTGTGTCACATATGTTTATTCCAAACAACGAAAACAGCATTAGCAGCATCATTGCATTTCGAATGAACCAAGCCATGCTTGTTTAATCTTAGTTGGAAAACACACTAGAATGCAATGCATCAAGTTTTCTTATAGTCTAGAATGCATGCAGCTTTAAAAAGGTAACGGATGAGGTACATAGAACCAACCTGGTAACAATTTCCTGGGAATAAATGGAAAAACAGGTAAATAAGCGAATGCTAAATCGTTGTTCGCTCAACGTTCCATATATAACCTTGATAATTGAAAAGAAAATAACATAAACAATTTTTTATTAGATAAAACGACTAGGTACATTAAATCTGAATTTATTGTTGAAATTCAAGAAGGTTTCCAAATTAATTCCTACATCCATTACAATTAGATATCATGGAGATCTTTTCAAATTCGACGTGTGTCATTAGTTACAATCGAAATAAAAATTGTTTCCATATATTGACCCATACATTAATATAAAAAATGCAATAATGGCTTAGTTCTGAGTATCTTAGGGATAAATATATAAAATATTACACATAAGCTTGATTAGGTGAGCTTACTTAGTTGGATCATAGTCATCGGACTTTAATTGTAAAAATAAAATAATTAAAAAATGTATAGCCGAGCGGCTGTACTCCTGAAATATATTATTATATGTAACGCGTCTAGCCGCACGGCTATACTCCTGAAAAATATTATTATATGTAACGCGTATAGCCGATCGGCTATACTAATTAAAAATATTATTACATTAAAAGAGTATAGCCGCGCAGCTATACTGGGGTCCTTTTAAAAAAACATTATTTTCATTTATCGTAAGAGTAGTTTAGAGCATTATCCATTATTATTAGGCCCCTTTTGATTTTTTACTTTTTCAAAGTTATTACTCATATATATAGACAAAATTCACGTATTAATATATATTAAATAGAAATTAATAGTACTCGAGAGAATGAGATAGATTAAAGTCGTTTTCCCATGAAAAAAGAAAAAAGAAAAAAGTGGAACTCTTATATTGATTTGATGTGAAATTTCTTTCCCTTCAATATCTACTTTGCATATTTTGAAGCTAGCAAATTAATAACTATAAAGTATAAACTAATGGAAGTATGCCATGAAATTTCAAAATTGCTAGGGAAAAGAGAAGCTTTGAGCTCCAACTGTCACTTTGGGCTACTCAGAAATTGCCTAATCGTTAGGCGGGTCCTTTAAAATATATATATATATATATTAGTCACACAGCTATACTTTTGAAATATATTATTTTAATTGATGTGGTTGTCCACCTTATGTGGTAGATGAGGTAGACAACCACATCATTTAAAATTATTTAATATTTTATTTTCCTTTATGATTTATTAACACTTTAAAAAAAACTATTAATTAAACTTTCTTTATTAAAATACACTTAATTGATTTAATTGATGTGGCATATGATATGGATAAGCCACATCATGTGGTATAGAAATGTGGGATAAAAATATAGTAAGTATATCATTACTCAAATATAATAGCCCTGGACTAAATAATATTTTAGGGGTAATGCTAGATTTACCATATTTTTATACCACACTGTGTACCATCTATCTAATAAAGGTGGAGCCCACCAATAAAATGGGGCTCATCTCTATTAGAGGGGTGTAGTGGTAAAAAATGTGGTAAGCTTAGCATTTTCCATATTTCAGAGGACTAAATTATAGCTTGTACTACATTTAGCCCTATTAAATTGTTAAGTTTTGTAGGGTCTGTTATGATAATTTCACAAAGGAATATACAGTTGTCATTCACAAAAAATAATAGTAATAAAAGAATAATAATAGGTGTGCAAAGACATGTTTTGGGTGGATATAGAACCTGCATCTTGTTTTGATGGGTTGGGTTGGGTTGGGTCGACCCGAGTTTCGTATATGGATGATCCGAATTGTCCGACTGCCTTCAACTTTCTCCTATTTGATTTCTCTGCCCGTCCGCTTGAGCCTACCAAAGTTGATACTCTCCGAGTCTCTGCAAATTAATTACTCCAACAACGTTTGGAGGACTCTAACCATGTTATTATCACTTTCCTAATACTCAAGAAAAATATAGTATGTTTCAGTTTCTGTGAAAACAATGTTTGTGAAGCTCCAGTTGGACACCAGTTGCTTCCCCATTTTGGGTTCCATAAAAACCTCACCCAACATAAGGCATTCTCCATTAGACAAACTTGAACTAATAAACAAGGAGAGGAAACCCAGAGTGGTTCAGAGCCCCAATGGAGGAGGAGCGGTCAAGAAGGGTTTAAGTGAAGTTCATAGACCCACCCATGATAGATGTGGAAATGGTGCTGTTGTTCATGAGTTTGAGCAGAAGAAACACAGTTTTGTGGGCAACCCAGGTGGGGAAAAGAGGAAAATCACTAAGGGTAGTGGTGCTTATGTGAAAAGCAGGGATTTTGATGTTGAATTGAGGGCGGTGAATGGAAATGGAGTGGTGAAGAAAGTGCCTTCCAAGTGTTCGACGAAATGGGTCACTTATGGGGGTTGCATACCTGCAATTTTGAAGGCATTGGATGAAGTTGAGGATTTGGATAAGGCTTTGAAGCCATGGGAAGATAGGCTTACTAACAAGGAAAGGAGCATAATTTTGAAGGAGCAGGTGAGTTGGAAAAGGGCTTGGGAGATTTTTGAGTGGTTCAAGAGAAAGGACTTTTATGAATTGAATGTGATTCACTATAATATACTGCTTAGAATTCTTGGGAAGGCAAGGAAGTGGACCCATGTAGAGAATCTTTGGGATGAGATGAAGGTTAAAGGAATAGCGCCTATCAATTCGACTTATGGAACTTTGATTGATGTTTATAGTAAAGGTGGGCTGAAAGAAGAAGCACTTCTTTGGCTGGAGAAGATGAACAAACAAGGAATGAAACCTGATGAGGTTACTATGGGGATTGTCGTTCATTTGTATAAGAAAGCGGGAGAATTTCAAAAAGCTGAGGATTTTTTCGACAAATGGTCATTGAGCCTATCTTTTAGACAAGAGGGCACTACTACAACAGCTGCTGGTGGATTGGGGAGCTCTTTGCACTCTCATGTTTCTTTGAGCTCACATACATATAATGCATTGATTGACACGTATGGAAAGGCTGGCCAACTTAAAGAAGCGTCTGAAATATTTGCGACGATGCTTAGGGAAGGGATTGCTCCAACTACAGTGACTTTCAATACAATGATGCACATTTGCGGTAACCATGGCCAGCTAGAAGAAGTTGCTTCCCTTATGCAGAAGATGGAAGAGCTTCGATGCCCAGCGGACACGAGAACATATAATATTCTAATTTCGCTCCATGCAAAGCATGATAATATAGACATGGCGACAAAATACTTCACAAAGATGAAGGAGGCTCACCTTGAGCCAGACCATGTGAGTTACCGCATCCTTTTGTATGCATACTCATTAAGACACATGGTTACTGAAGCCGAAGATCTCATATCAGAGATGGATGAAAGGGGCCTTGAGATTGATGAATTCACTCAGTCAGCTCTGACTAGGATGTACATAGAAGCTGGGATGCTTGAGAAGTCATGGTTTTGGTTCATGAGGTTTCATCTTTCAGGGAAAATGAGTTCTGAGTGCTGTTCTGCTAATATTGATGCATATGGAGAGCGTGGGCATATTTTGGAAGCTGAGAAAGTTTTCGTTTGCTGTCAAGCAGTGAAGAAATTGAGTGTCCTTGAGTTTAACGTGATGATTAAAGCTTATGGGGTGGGGAAACATTATGGTAAAGCATGTGAGTTGTTTAATAGCATGGAGAGTCATGGTGTAGTTCCAGACAAATGTAGCTATAGTTCCCTCATACAAATTTTGGCTAGTGCTAATATGCCACATATAGCAAAACCCTATCTCAGGAAGATGCAGGAGGCAAGATTGGTAAGTGATTGTATCCCTTATTGTGCTGTGATCTCAAGCTTTGCAAAATTAGGACAATTGGAAATGGCAGAGGGACTATATAAAGAGATGGTTGGATTCAATGTTCAACCAGATGTTATTGTCTTTGGGGTGTTGATAAATGCTTTTGCTGATGTTGGCAGTGTTAAAGAAGCTCTCAGTTATGCTGATGCAATGAAAAAGGCAGGTTTTCCTGGGAACACGGTGATATACAACTCCTTGATCAAGCTCTATACTAAAGTTGGTTTTTTGAAAGAAGCAGAAGAAACATACAGACTTATTCAATCATCAGAGGATGGTCCTGCCATATATGCTTCAAATTGTATGATTGATCTTTATAGTGAGCAATCTATGGTTAAACCAGCAGAAGAAATCTTTGATGGCTTGAAGAGAAAGGGAAATGCAAATGAGTTTACATATGCAATGATGTTGTGCATGTATAAAAAAATGGGGAGGTTTGAGGAAGCCATTCAGATTGCAGAGCAGATGAGAGAACTGCGACTTTTAACTGATCTGTTGAGTTATAATAATGTGCTTGGGTTGTATGCGATGTATGGAAGATTCAAAGAGGTTGTGGAAACTTTCAAGGAAATGATGAGAGCTGCCATTCAACCTGATGATTGTACATTCAAATCACTTGGACTTGTTTTGGTGAAATCTGGTATTTCAAAGCAGGCTGTTGCGAAGCTGGAAGTGTCAGTGAAGAAGGATGCCCAGAGTGGTTTGCAAGCATGGATGTCAGCCCTCTATTCTGTTGTAAGAATGAGTGGAAGTAATTATGTGTAGATACCATCTCTGCATCCAGCGTTTTGAGTAATGACCATCTGATCCTGTGCTCCAATTTCTTGCTGATTTATGAAATTCAATGAGGAAACTGGGCTGTGGAACTTCAGTGTAGAAGTTTGCATGTTGTTGTATGTAAAGTTGCGCCCTACATAGTACATACCACTCAAAGGCACTGAGAAAGGAGGTGGAAATTTTTGACAGGAACACAACATAGATGGTCTGTCGTTTGACGGGAACAGGACGTGGATGACCCTGTATAGAGCTTATTGCCCAGCACAAGAATTGTATAGCCAACTTTACAGGAACAAGTCCTTGAGCCAAATTGAATATTTTGTAAAATCCTTGTATGACAAATTGTATCTCTTCATATATGGTTGTAATATGCAAGCAAGGTTCAAGTACCATGTAAGTTAACTCAAGGTCTCCTCTCATGCTTAATGCAGAACTTTCTCTACCTTTTTGTTTTTCACCTCTCAAGCACATAGAATACATATTTCCTTACAAAAGCATTTCTGTTTGAGAAGAGTGATAATATACTAAACTCACATACACTACACGAATACTAGGACTCGAACCTAGGATCTTGTATGGGGATTCAATTGCTCCAAAACACTATACTAGCGGGTCCCTTGTAAAGCATATACGTTTAGGAAGACGTATTCTGGACTTTGCTCTTTTTCAGTACTTTTAGTTTCTGAATTCACCCTTGGCAAAATTTACAAGCCCAGTATGTTAAATGTTGCTTGAATTAAACCAGTTCTAACGGGATAATGTAATTAAGGGTCCATTTGATTACCACTTCACTTTCATCCCACCACTTTTTTTTCGTCTCTCTTTTTCTCCATGTATTTCCCCTCTGTCATTAGGCAACAAAACAATAAAAATAAAAACTAAAAACCAAAAATGAAAAGATTACCAAATGGACTAGAAATTATAACCCATTCTTCATTAGTTCATTTCATTATCTATTTGCCAGGTCGCTTTGGTACAAAAATGCAGCTGTGCTAATGCAGAAGCTGATTTGATTTGATCATTTTCCTCTCTTTTTTTCTTCCAAAAACAAGGACAGTAAGTTCACATACTCAATAGGATGTTTGATTTCAAATCAGTAAAATGGAGAAGAAGACAACAATAATTGTTGAAACTATGCCAAATTATCAGAGTCACTTTTGTTATTCACACATCACAGGTCTCTCTGTACACCCACCCATTCATATTCATGTTTTGGTGGGGGTTGACAAGTTGACACCCAAACCACCTTTACCTTTTGGCTGACACTCCAAATAATAATAGTTTATTTTGAAAATATCTAACGATTATAGAAGCAGCTCGCACAGCAATACCAAAAAGTCCATAGAGCAACAGAAAACAGCATGGAGAAGGGCAGAAACAAACGCTTGCTTAATGCTCTTATGGTGTGTTTCAAAAGCTCAAGTTGGTGTAGGTGCTTTTTGTAGACAGTCAGCAGCTGTTAGCATCAATCAAGTATCTTCTGACGCTGAGAAGAATAATGCCCGTGAACCGCCTCTTGTTTTTCTCTTCTTCTGTTCTGTTCAGGCAACTTGCAACAAAGAAAGATAGAAAGTAGAACCAGCTGCCAAATTAGTGAATTATTTGTTGCACAGAAAACTTGGATATTTTTTTCAACTTCTTTTTGCGTTTTCAGATCTCTTTTTTTATATACAGTGGTATGTAAAAAGACAGCAACGATCAACATGTATGTGTGTATCTTTTCATATTTTCTTGTTCAGATTCATTTGCATGTCGTGTGTGGAAGATTTTTATGGATGCACAAGCAACAAATGTAATTCCAGTCAAAAAAGGGCAGGTTTGCTCAACAATCTACTTTTCTTGCAGGGCAAGGGTCACCAAAGCAAGCCTCATATTTTGTGACGAATACAATAATTTGTTTGCTAAAAAATAAAAAGGAGCGCCATGGAACACTCCACCTTTTCAACGATAATTTTAAGATTTATTTGAGTATTTGTTGGTTGATTGATATTATTGGGTAACTACTCTTAATCACTGCATATGCAATTAGTAGAATTAGTACCGGAACTACACGATCTTATGCTCCATTAGTAAGCACCTCAAATATGCTTCACAAATCCAATCTCAAGAAATTCATATGCTACCTAACACTTTTTAATCATTGGATTAACCAATTCACTTATTTATTTAATAATAGAATTTAGATTGATTTAGATTTTGTGAATCATCGTTGGATCTATTTCGTATGCGATATGACTTCCAACCATAGATGAACTCCTTGCAAAGATGAAACTAATTTTGATTAATCATATATTAGTACCAGTAACCACTAATCAAAGCAACATCTCAAGTTTTGATCCAATGTACAAATTCTAAACTCAAAACCCAACTCAACTAATATAACACAAAACCTAAATAATGTAAAACTTATGTCGTACCCTTAATTAGATCCAAATAATGCACACATAATCAAACGACGACGTTAAGCCACGAAACGACAAAGTCCTGCAACCCAGCTCTCAACTCCTCCCAAAGCCTAACCTCCTGATCAAGCTCGACCCCGCCACCCTCCGCCATTTTCACTTCCACCAACACCAAACTCAGCGCAACCTCCTTCACCTCAACCGCCATAACCACCTTCGTCATCACCCCCTTCCCTCGTTTCCCCAACCCTACATTCACACCGCTCTTCCCTTTCTCCACTTTATACCCTAACCTCTCCCCAACTTCCGCCACCTTTTCCACCACCGTCTCCGCCTCCGCCTCAGCCGTGAACCGCCTCTCCATCCGGCTATCCACCTCGAAGAGCCCCGACAGATCCAATCCCGAAGACATCGAGATTATATCAAATGCATTCATCCCGCACGGTACGACGTCGCATTTCGACTTCTCCTCCTCCGGTTCGAAAGCGCCCGTCAGCCCCAAATCCATCGATTTTTTAAACCACGCCTTCTCCATCAGCGCCTCGATCCCCAACCTCGTGTTCGGGTTCGGGTCGAGCAGTTGGTATATGATCCGACCTGCCGGCTTCGAAATCCAACCCGGAATCTCGTACTCTCGCCTCTGAACCTTCTTGTACATGGCAGCCAAATTGCTGTCTTCGAACGGTAGGCGCCCAGCGAGCAAGACGAAGAGGATAACACCGCAGGACCACGCGTCGGCTTTGGAGCCGTCGTAGCCGCGCCGGTAAACCACCTCGGGCGCCGTGTACGCGGGGGTTCCGCAGGCCGTCTGCAGCAGGCCGTTTTTGAGCTGATCGGGCAAGGCCGAGAGCCCGAAATCCGAGACTTTTAAGTTCCCGTTCTTGTCGAGCAGAAGGTTCTGGGGCTTCACGTCGCGGTGAGCGACGCCGTTCTGGTGGCAGAAGTGCAGGGCCGAGACGAGCTGCTGGAAGTACCGGCGGGACAGGGACTCCGGCAATTTACCGTGGCGCGATATTTTGGCGAATAACTCGCCGCCGGTGGCGAGCTCGACGACGAGGTAGATTTTGGACTTGGTGGCGAGGACCTCGTGGATTTTGAGGATGTTGGGGTGGTGGTGGAGGCGGCGCATGGCGGAGATTTCTCGGAGGATCCGAGGCTCCATGACGGCGTCGATTTGGGTTTTGTCGATGATTTTGATGGCGACGGCGGTATTGTCCACGAGGGATTGGGCCTTGTAGACCTTGGCGAAGCTTCCCCGGCCCAATATCCGGCCCAATTGGTATTTGCCGAGGAGGGTGGTGGTGGTGGTGGCGGCGGTGGAAGGTGGAGGGGTTTGTGGAACCCCTTGGTCCATGGCTCGTAGGTTGGAGAAAGCTAAAAGCAGCAGCAGCAACCTAGAGACTGTTGAGGACAAGGGCTGATGCGGTTTCGGTGTTGGCTTTTATAGCATATTGTTTATGAGCCTGCTAGTTGGCCTTCTACTGTCAAAAATTTTATTTCCCATACTACCCTTGTATTTTTTGTTTTGATTTTTGTACTTGTAGTGACTACAACTTTAATTAGAAAAAATACGTGTTTGAGGGTCAATTGAATTTTCACGCAAGTAAAATTTGACCAGATAGATATGATATCTGAGGGCCTGTTTAGTATTCAATTTGTATCCAACTTTTTAAACTCAAAAACATAATTTGAGTCCAAAACAAAGAAAACCTGTTTGGTAACCCTATTTTTAAAAACTCAAACTCAAGAACAACTAAAAAACATCCCAATTATTCAAAACAAAAAAAATCTGTTTTTTAAGTTTTTTTTTTAACAACCCACAAGTTCTCAAATTTTAAGATTTGAAATAGTTTTCAAATTGCATACCAAACAAGTTTTTGAATCTTAAAAATAGATTTAAAAACTCATTGTTTTAAAGAAAAATCAAAGTTTTTGAGTTTCCTATTTGAATAGAATACCAAACGCAACCTTGAGATTTTTTTCGTGTATTTAACACTTTGCACATCTTTGTGAGTTTATTTTTCTCCCTTAGGATTTGTATCCTATGTTGTACGAACACTTGAATTTGTATCCCATAAACATGATCATTTTCTTTATTTAATATATATATATATCATTATTATAATTTATTTTTTTAATTGTTGTGTCCTAATCGTGTCCGTGTTCTAGTTTTTTGATATTTTCCATATCCCTGTATTCCCGTGTCGCGTATTTGTGTCCCCATAGTCATATCCGTGCAACATAATTTGTATATGTATTTTGATATCATCACCCAAAAGCGTATATGATATATATATATTCAGAGTCGGCATTTATTCCATATATGTGCAAATACATGTTTATTAGATTCCATGTCACGCTTAGTTAGGTAGTTATAGATATCCTCTCCAAGTCATACTTATATGAGGATGAACTATTTTTTCTCACCAACCAACCTTTAGTCTATTGTTTCTCCTGGTTTAGATTCAGATATAAGATTTAACTCACATAAATACAAAGACGATATATATTTGTGATGAAGTCAATACCTAATTATAGTTAACTCTATTTGCAACGATGAATTTTGTTATGAGTGCGTTAGTTCGTTTTAAAAGTATCTTTGTAAATATCCAATTGGTTGTCGAACAAAAACTCTACCAAAATTAAAACCTTTTTATGGTAACCGCCACGGAATGCTGCCATAAACAATGACGTACATGCTTACAATGTTAATACGCGAAAACAATTAAATACGCTGTAAACAAACAGAAGAAATGGGTATTATCTTTTGTCATTAGGTACATACGAAAGTGGGCAATTGGGAATGCAGAAGGAACTTTCTTTTGTAACTTTCTATCGTTCCAAGTTGTGGAAGGGTCAGAAACATGATTTGAAAACAAAGGCATCAAGGTGAAAAGTATTTCCACTACCAATTAAGAATATAATGCTAATAAACTAATCAGTGTGCGACAAATGAGATGGCCCCATGCTTAAAGCCTTAAACAAAAGTGTAATTATATATCACTCTCTTTTCAAAGCAAAGCATCTTTTATTTATTTATTTTTTTAAAATTTTCTATAGTAACGGGTAATTATATGACAGACTGTAAAATGAAAGGCACCAGCTTCAACAATAAACACGCATAATACATAAGATTAGATCATAATCATAATTATTAATTAATTAATTAATGGAGTGATATGATATGGGAGCAACTTGGCCCCCTCTGATATGATAAGTCAAATTAGGAGGTAATACGACCATTCGTTGTGTCGTTTTCTTGCAAAAGTTCACGGGGTTGGTTCACTTCTGCCTGCCTGCCTGGTGCCTGCTCTCAACTTGCGTGGTCAAATTCACATGTATGTATAATTGGAAAAGGGTATTTAGGTAATTTACCCAGGTACAGGAACACACTTTCTCTCAAAGTCTGCACGGCTATGAATTTGGGCACGTTGGGATTACCTGCCAACGACTTATCTCCTGCTCCGTCCCTCGCCACTGGGGTTGAAGGAGGTTGTTGCCGCATTATTGTCTTTGCCTTGCAAAATATCATCTATATATATAAAACACTTTTTTTTTTCCATATTGTTTTCATGTTTTCCTTTTCTATTTACTTGATGGGTTGTGTTATGATTTGTATATTTTCTTTGACTTTTTATGTTGTTGAGAAATTAGGGGATTGCATTTATAATTTAGTTAAAAAAATCATTAGTCACAAATGACCATTACAATAACGAAACAATCTAACATCAAAATTAAAGACAATATAGGGGCTCTTCCACTAACGATTACGTCGGATCGAAGAAACTCTGACATAGGCATTCCTATTAAGAGTGCAAACTCAGAACAATCAAAATAAATAAAGCTTGAAAAAATCAAGCCATAACAATACAAATATATGAGATTCAACATTTTGTTTGTTTATTTAAATCCTAGCTCATTTTATTCAAAACTAATATCATTTCATTTACAACCAATTTATTTCAATGTAATATAATATTAAAAGCTCCAATTGACCATTTGACCCCAAAGTAGTGAGTCCGTCATCTTAGGGCTCGTTTGGTTAAAGGTTTAGAAACTTGGAAATGAGTTTCAAATTACATTTTCTAGTCCTCATTTCTCAGCGCTCCCAAATATGGGAATGAACATTCTTCATTTTCAAACATGGAAAGTTAATTCCCAAGAAGTTCAATCCGTGAACCAAACGAGCCCTTACATTAAAGTTTGAATTTCCTCTAATAAATTATTAATTTAAAATAATATAGACTGTGGATGCTAAAAAAATAAAAAAATAAAAACCTCATTCATACATTTGCATTGTTTTCTTAGTTTTTTTTTTTTTATGAGACATGCTATCCTTTATTTGTTTATTTTTTACTTATGGAATATGGAATGATTCCCATATGATTCTTTAAGAATATTACGATTTCTATATAATTTTTTAAAATATTGCAAGTCCTACCTAACTAAGAGGGTGTGAGCCTTACAATCATGTGGAATGAGTCTATATATAAGTTTTAAATTATGCATTAATGAGCCCCACTTAATAGAGTATGATATTGTGAATCATAATACAACAAATTCAAATATAATATTTTATTTTACATCAAGTCCACATAAGACTCTGGATCTCATTTTGCTATTGGCCCTGTTTGACGGCCATGGACATGCCACGTCGACCAGCTCTTGACCTACTTGCTTGTGTAGTAGGGGCCTACATAGCCGGAGACACTAGAGAGTAAACGGTGGTTTATCACGCATGCTGTAGCATGCCTCCAAAATATAAAAGAATAAAAAGACATTTTAAACCTTTTCCAATTGTACTTTATATTAGTTTACATTCAATTATATTATTAGGTTAGTTTGTTTTCTGAATTGTATAAATATATTTAATTATTAATGCATATTCTATGAGCTTCAATTTAGAATTTACCTTAGAAGATACTTAATAGGCCATGAGTTTTCTGGTTTTTTTTAAAAAAACCTTATGGGAAACGAAAATAGACAAGGGTGGATCCACATATGGGTTGGAGTGGGCGCCGTGCCAACCTAGTGCAAGGTTTAAAGTTAGAGAGATTAAGGCATAGTTTGGGATTGCTGTCACTTTTAAAAAAAGTTGCTTCTGCTGTGCTTTGAAAATAATTAGCTGTAAAGTAAAGCAGCTCCATGTTTGGTAAACAATATTTTTAAAGTGCTGTTAGTACAAAAAGCAGTGTAAAAGCGTTTGGTAAATTTTAATATAAAATTGTTGTAACTGCGAATAATGACTAAAATAGACATAATGTTAAAAGTGTTATGTACTAATCATGTGGTGGTAGTTGTAGTGATGGAGTGGAGGTGGTGGTAGTGATGAAGGTGGAGTTGGTGGTTGTGGGGATGGCGGTTGTGGAGGTGGTGGTGGTGGTGGCAGTGGCAGCATGGTGGTAGTTGTAGTGATGGAGTGGAGGTGGTAGTGGTGATGAAGATGGAGTTGGTGGTGGTGGGGATGGCGGTTGTGGAGGTGGTGGTGGTGGTGGCAGTGGCAGCATGGTGGTGGTGGTGGTGGATTTGGAGGTTTTGGAGAAGGAGGTGGTGGTGGTGGTGGAGGAGGAGGTGGTGGTGGTGGTGGAGGTGGTGGATGAGGTGGTGGTGGCGGAGGATGAGGAGGAGGATGTGGTGGTGGTGGTGGATTTGGAAGTTTTGGAGGAGGAGGTGGTGGTGGTGGTGGAGGTGGTGGTGGATTTGGAGGTTTTGGAGGAGGTGGTGGTTGTGGTGGTGGTGGTGGTGGTTGTGGAGGTGGAGGTGGAGGTGGAGGTAAAGGACGAGGTGGTGGTTGTGGTGGTGGTGGTGGAGGATGAGGAGGAAGAGGATGTGGTGGCGGTGGTTGTGGAGGTAGTGAATGTGGTGGTGCAAGTGGTGGAGTTGGATGTGAAAGTGGAGGTGGTGTCATTTTTTAAAATGAATGATGGTATTTTGGGAATTAAAAAAATTCATTAAATGTTCATCTCTGCTTCTTTTGAAATGCTTTTAAAAGCTGCTGTCAAAAGGCCATTGCTTTTAAAATAATCGGGATATTTTCTTTTTACCAAACACCTTAAACTGCTTAACTTTAAAGTGAAGCAGGTTTTTGGCGAAAAAAAGCAATCCCAAACGGGGCCTAACTATTATACTCAATATAGGAGCCCAAATTATTTTTAAAAAAAAACCTATATGAAATGGACTTTAGAAACACACCCAAAGCCCATTTACAATATAACAAAAAGGATTAACTTCTTTTAAATTACAAAACTGCCATTGATTTCTTAAAACAAACCCAACCCCAAAATCTCATTTTAAAAAAAACCCAAAACACTCAATAGGGCATCAAAGTAATTTAAATATCAAAATTAAATTCAATAGGGTCGGCTATCATTTTTTGGGTTTTTTTTTTGGTTTGTTTATAAGAATTAAATGGTGTAGGGTTTATTTATAATATTAGTGCTAAAAATGAGTATATGATTAAATATCTCTTTTTGGGAGCCATCATTTTCGGGATTTTGGGTATATGACTAAATAGTGTAGGAATTAAACTTGATTTTATGGAATTTTAGTATGAAGTATATATTAACTTAATGAGCCATCATTTTTAGCCTAAATCGTATTTTGCACTAAATGGGGGCTACAGTGTAAATAAGGAAGTACCCCCAATTTTGATTTTCTAGTATTTTTATTTGAATCCAAATGAGGGGTACTTCCTTATTTACACTATAGCCCTTAGAGCAGTTCCAGCAACGAGCCATTGCCAGGGCAAGAGGGGGCCCAAGCCTTGTTTTGAAGTTCCAGCGGGCCTAAGCTACCCGGGCAGCAGTTGGGTCCCAGTAAACCAGGCCAACCCAAAGGCAAGAATAGCTTGGGCGACTTCAGCAACAACAAAAAATTAAAAAATACAAAAAATGAGTGAAAGTGCTCTTTGCCATGAATAGTAACAACCCTTGCCTTTTGCCATGACAAATGAGTGAAAGTGCTCTTAGTGTGGTTTTGCCCTTGCTTGGCTTATAACCTCCTATAGTAATATAATATCACCAAGTTTTTCAAAAAATTAAATAAATAAAAAACAATTATGGCTTCATTCTTGACTTGATTTATATATGCCATTTTGTGACAAAATTTGATAACCTAACATTAGTGTTAAAAGAAGAAGAAAAAAAATTTAATTGTCCAAGAAACATCGGGTTTGTTTATGCTATTCTCCAGAGACGTACTGAATCATTTGATTGCATTCAACAATGTATAGTATTTTATGATAGTCTTCATCTTATTTGTGTGGTTATAACTTATCATAGTGTTCATCTTATTTTATTAATTATGTTTGGTTATCATATTCTTAAATGAACATAAGCATTGTCTCCTTGTACGTAACTTTGAAAGTGCCATTTACATTACGACACAAAAATTGAGTGTGGGTCCAAATATTACCAAAATATACAAATAAAACAATGGGTCCTTCATGGGCCAATCCTTCCACTAATTACGTTTAATTAGATGGATGTCAATATCATTGTCCGAGCATTATATTTATTCAATTAGATTAAAACCTAAACTACCCAATTTTGTGCACAAACAACGGCTTAGATATTTTCCTCAAAAGTTGACTTCAATAATTAAAAATGAAAATTGAACTACTTTCATTTCATTCACGGCTTATTTCTCTTACAGCAAGTCATTATTTTTACAGTACAATAATGATAAAATAATCAAATGAGTGTGGAAATAAATAGAGAAATGATGGGTTCAAATAGAAATACTCCTAATTTTGCAAATTAATTAATTAAACAGCATCAAACAAGTGCTCTCTCATCATGAATCAAAATTCAAGATGGCCTTTTGAGTATCCTGAGGAGTGACTTCAAAGTAAAGTTAAAAAGATGTTTTACAAAAAATCTTGTTCTCTGTTCATTAAATTTTGATTTTATTATTATTATTTTTGAATACAAACGATATTGAGGGAGGGGAGATTATAACATAAAATTTCAGGTGCATGAATAAGTGCTCTTAATCAATTGAGAGCTACAAGCCCCTTGCTTGAATTCCATTTTACAAGTACGCTCAAAAGAGTAATAAGGGATATATGTGTTTGGAAGTATTAATAAGTCCCTCTCAAAACTAATCCTATCCATGGTTAAAATATCTTAATTAAGAAAGTGTTGTTTGAAAATAATTTGGTAATTTTAACAATGAAATGCTTGGATGTTTTTGTTTATTAGTTGGACCAATAGCCTCGCATAATTGGATTCTTGTGTGCATCGTTAGACCACAGCAAAGAGGGCATTAGATTTGCAAATCTACATTAAGTTTAATACATGCCTAATCCAAGTCCATATCACGTACGTTTTAAACTAAGCCGTGTTGGATTTAATTTAAGCCATGGAATTTAAACCGACGACTTATATATTATTCATTTGTTTATATATATATTTTATGAAATTTACAATTTCTAAGTACAAGAAAAGACATGCTAACCGTGGCTGATTATCAATATGGTATCTACTTTGGTAGGGAGCCTGGGGCAAACAAAAATTCACGGCTAAAAATAATTAGGTTGATTTTTCTCGGTCTGCATTCCTTACCAATCTCCATCAGTCTACTCTTTTTTCTCGGTCTTCTTTCAAGTGTGATGGCCACATCGTCACCTAGCACTACTCAAGGTTGATTTTGAGATTTTAAGAGTGTAGAACGACAACAAAAGAAGAGGCTCTATATATATACTATATATACTAATAATCTTACACAAAAAATCTTGATTTTATTGTGTTTTACTTTTGTCTAGTAGGTGAGTCTTCTAAGAACGCATTATTGTGGTATGATATTCTCTCTGGGTTCTTTAATTTTTATTTTCCAACAATATTCAAATGTGGAATCTTGATTTGTATGTCAAATTGGAGGGAGAAACACTTGCATCAAACGGGCTGCCACTAATGTTTTGCCACATGAAAAAATTATTATGTGTGTCATAGTATTAATGGTCGGTGATAACAAAATAATGTTATCTCATTGTAACTAAGTTTTTCTCCAAATTAAGTTTGACTTGCAGGCTTGGGTTTGGGGGATTCATTATTAATGTTTTTTTTTTAAAAAGGCGAAGTCCAGAGAAAGTGGAGACGAAACTAGCCCGGCCCAAATCTACAAACACTGACCCGTAGCACACAAAATCGTTCCACGTATCAAATAGTAGTTTTCTAACTAGGATTAATTTTAACTTTAATTTCCTAAATTATTGAACTTCTGGCTTTTGTTTGTTTATGCTTTCTTAGTTGTTTGAGAACAGGTATTACTTTTAGTTTCCTACGAGAGATGAAAGATTTGGTGTGTGTCCTTGGCCAATTAGTATGCTGATTTGACAGTGGTACTACATGTGAGAGAGCCGCCATCATAGCTTGGTTTGACAGTGGAAAGAGAACTGACCCAGAAACTCATGAGGTTCTTGAAGATACTTCCATTGAGGCAATCAATAGAAGAGTGGAGAGAACTTAATTAATGCTCTATCCTTGGAATGGAAATCTCACAACAGAGATGTCAAGAGGAAGATTTTGATCACCTTAAAGGATATTGTAGAAGGGCATGCAAGAAACAAGGTAAGCATCTTCGGCTCTTTGTATATATATATATCATATATATGGAACCAAAAAAGAAGAAGTGAATATTTTGATCACCTTCCTTTAATTCTTTTAATTTTCCTCCCTCCATTTGAATTTGTTGAGTATACAATCTATTATTGCATGGTTGGACAACGCTATGAATTGGTTTAGAATTGTAGAATTTCAAGTTTCTAATCCTTCTTCCATCCCAAAACCAATTGGCAATGGGGAGTAGTTCAACTCCTTATAAGCCCTTTCAAGATTTGTTAGTTTTCTAATATATGGGACATTTTCTCTAGAGGGTCGTTAGGCGAGCTGAAGTTAGCACTTGTTTTTATAGATGTTTTTGGTTATTCTATAAGAAAGTTGATCTTTTAGTTTTAAGTTGTTATTTACTTTATCATCAGGCATGGGACACATACTTTTACTCTATCCCAAGTCTGTGTAATCATGTAATGGCAATCTGTCGTTGCAATTGAACAAGGCCATAATAAGATGTGTGTATGTATGTAGTAAAATATCTTACACTAAAATAAGAGCTGATGCGGTATTTGAGGCTCCTTTCTTATCTATAAACGTGTTCTTCTAATAAATAAATGGACCTTGACATTAAATATCAAATTCAACATTTAACTTTTTAGATTTTTTTTGTTTGTCAATATTTAACTTTTAGATTATGTTAGTGGAAACAGATTTTCTCTTATCATAAGTATTTTATTTCATAGAGAATCTTTTTTTTAAAATAAAAATTAAAGGGAATTGTTGCTTTACAAGAGCTATTTAGCCCTCTGGATCCTATGAATATGGAAATAAATAGTGAAATTATGGGTTCAAATACAAGTACTCTTAATTTTAAAAAGAAATTAATCAAACACCATAGAAGAATATAGTGGGTGCCAAAAACATTTTTAAGTATCCTGCCGAAATTTTTGGGTTCTAGTTGGATTCGGGGCGGGCTGGATCAAGGTTTCAAAGGGCTGGTTGGGCCTAGACAGGCCTAACTGGCCGGGGAGGACTACTATGGGCCTAACATGCTAGGCTTTTCATTTTATTTTTTAATATTTTTTTCTAAGTCTTTTGAAAAAAAAAAATCTTATCAAAATGTATGACTTCTATCCTAAATTAAGATTAGAGATTATTGAAAAAATTAACTTAATTTATAATATATATAAACCAAATAAGAAATTTATTAGTTTATCCTACATATTAAATTATTTTGGTTAAGTATAAAATGAGATTTTTTTTTTGGCCCAGGATGTAATGTAAATTAAGTTTGTTTTATTTGTCCAAAAAAAAAATTAAGTTTGTTTTAATATCATAAAAGCGTGGATGTATTTGAAAAGTGGCCAAACATGTTAGTATGTTACAATATCTGAGTTGCGCTTGAGTGAGTATGTAAAAGTAGCAAGGTGGATTTCAATATCTGGCTTTACTGTGTGCCTCATCGGTTGATTAAAAACTATTTATATTGAATGCTAATGATTTTGGTTAGGAATTTTTTTTAAAGGATTTTTTTTATTGAGATGGGAGTAATAATATACTAAGTTTATGTACACTACATAAATGCTAGGATTCAATTGTTTCAAACCACTGCCCAAGGTAGCATTGGCGAACCTATGAATTTTTTAGCGGATGTGCAATTTTGAAAGGCTAAAACTCTTTGTGGATTGAACATCTAAGGCTTTTTACCTAGATTGGTCTTAGGTTCCTTCATGCATTCATATCATACACGAAAAATTGTTTTATATAAAAATATTGACTAAGTATGAAAATTAGTTTTTCAAAATAATCATTTTCTCAAGATAATTTTTGGCTGCTTTTATTCCTTATACATCAAATAAGAAAACTTGATTTTATGGGATTTTAGTATGAAGTATATATTGACTTAATGAGCCATCATTTTTAGCCTAAATCGTATTTTGCACTAAAACCGATTTTTCATATTTTGATTTGGTGGGAATTTGATTTTCTAGTATTTTTATTTTTTGGGGTCCGACATCAAACAATCAATACCAACTAGGTCTTAATAATATTATTTCGACATATCCATTTGTTTATCAATGAACCAAAGGCGTCTTTCCTAATAGTCTGAGGGGGCTTTGCCTGGCTAGTAGGTTTTGATATATGAGGAGTTGGCTGAGGGCAAGAATTCTATAGTGAGGACCTTATATATGGCCCTTAGGTGAGGTCATATCTCTTAACCGTTGGATCATATTCGTTAGCCTGATTCAACGATTAAGAGATAAAACCTCATCTAAGGGCCATATATAAGACCCTCACTATAAAATGACTTTGAATGAGGGCTAGTGGCTGTAGTTCGGATTGAAAGGCCTACATCCAATTTGGGACGATAAAGATTCTTTTCAACACACCCGTACTTTTCTTTACATCATCTGCTTGAAGACCAAAAACTAACCATTGATTAAAGAAGGAGAATTTTTTTTAAAAAAAAAAAAAAAAGAGAAATAACTGTAAGTCACATCCATTTGGAGAATCAACTTAAGGACAACTTTGCATTTCCGCTTTTGCCAAAAACGGAATGATAGCTGAAGCTGATAGTGTTTGATGAATTTTTTTAAAATCCCCACAATGTCCCTATTAACTTTAAACAATTTACATTGATTATCCTTTATCTTCTTTCTCACATATCCGCACGATTCCTCTCCCCTCAAGCTCCTTGTTGTATGTCAAATTGGGGCCTGAATATGACTTGCAGGCTTTGGTTTGGGAGATATCAATATTAATATTTAAAAAATAAAACTAGCAAAGCCCACAGAAAGACGAAACGAAACAAGCCCGGCCCAATTCTACAAACACTGACTCGTAGCTCACAAAATCGTTCCACGTATCGAGTCCCTCATCCGCACGCTTCACCCACTAAATCCCTCTCTCTCTCTCGGCTCTCTCTGAGAAGGTGGATCATTTTTCTAGGGTTTGTGAGCTGAAACTTCAGTTACTGAACAACGAGAGTGGCCGTTGATTGATTAGGGAACATGTCTTCTCTGGGAACTTCAAAGGGAATTCTAGAGATCGCAAAGTTTGGGCTCTACGTCTCCGTCCCCATCGTTCTTATGTACACCTTCGCCAACAACACTACGAATCTCCAGAGATTCATGGGAAACGTAATCTCTCTCTCTCTATCTCTCTGTTACTGGTTTTGTGTATTAGCTTTGTGATGTATAATGGAGCAAGCTGTGAATTCAAATTGTTCAAAGTTGAGATCAGAGTAGATCTGATATTGCAGTATCATTATGTAAAAAATCTGTTTCATATTGAAAAATTTGCTTCAATTCCGATGTGGGTTTTATTAATCTAGCATAGCATGTTGTAGTGATTCAATTGAACCCTTAGAAGTTGAGGTGATAGTGTTGGTAGAATCTGTTAGATACTGAAAAGTTTGCTTGAAATGTGATGTGGGTTTATTGGTTTTGAAATTTATGGTGTAGTTTAATTTAGCCGAGAGGCAATGGATGTGATATTCTAGTTCATGGCATAAAGGGGCTTGCTTTGCTTATATAGATTTTGTTATGATCTGAGCGATTAGGTTTTGGTCTGCAGCATTCTTATGTTGTGTATCCACCTGAAGCGCCGAGACCTCCGTCACCAGAGGAAATGAGAGAGATGGCGCGAGAACTAGCTAGGAAGAACAATACCCGTTGATGCTTTATTTGGGGTTCTTTTCTTTTGTAACTTGTAAGTGCTTGCTATAGAGAAAACCAAAAATGCTGTGTCTTGCATTTAGATTTCAGTCGAAATAATGGTGAGGCCAGGTGGGTTTTATTTCAAGTTCAAGTGTGGCCTTGTAATGTTCCTCAATCCTACTTAAAATTTCAAATCTACTTTGCCCATTTCATGCTGTGTGTGGAGGACGAAGGAGCTTTTGTGACTTGGGATGTAAATTATATGTTGTGATACACCATGGATGGATTTGAAAGTGACCAAACATCGACAATATTCCTCATGTACTTTTGAACTTTCATTTCGTGTTCTTTGTGGAGCTGGAATCTACTTGAAAGTGAGTTCTTTTGGTTTGCTTTTCTGGGTTGTGCTTGAGTGAAGCTGGAAGGTTAAAAATAATAAAAATATATTATATTGTATTTAAAACTACGTGGCTCTAGGTTCCACACATGTGCCACATCAATAATTTAAAAGAAAATTTAACGGAATCTAACGGCATGGATCATTTTGATATGTAGAGGATAACCTTAAAGACCAATAGTGTCACAAAAAGGGTTAAGGAAGAAATGTGATAATTTTATAAACTTCAGAGACTATTTGTGATTAAAAAAAACCAATAAAAAATAAAAAATGGATGTCGCCCTTTCAATATGGGTTGCAGCCACGAGCCCTCAGCCAACTCCTCCTATATCAAAACCTACTGGTTCATTGATAGACAAATGTCGCGATTCTTCTGGTGGGAGGGAGAGAGTCAACAATGATATAAAATATAATAATCTACATTTTTCTAGCCACAAATGTATACTGAATACTTTTATTTTTAATGAAATGGCGAGGAAAATTCGATCTTGGTATATGTTGAAATAATATCGTTGAGAAAAAAAGTATTACTAAACTAAGAGTTAGTTGGTGTTTATATCAACGATTTGATGTCGGATATGAAATTGTAAACGCAAAGTTACATTGTAATACTCTTTTCTTAAGTACGTGGAATTTTCCTTGCTCTTTCATGAAATGCATTATTAGTATTACGTTCAAATGAACAGTGGTCACTAGTCAAATTTCCACACCGCGTCTGAATTAATTACTTCGAAATTAATGAATATATTATCGAGCCACAGAATGAATCTTTATTGACTTTCTCAAGTCTTCTTCTTGTCTTCCCTGGTGGTGCTCCTGGTCGCACTGACTGGGGCAAAAGCTTTGATCAATTACGAGCACTTTGCTTCATCAAGATATAAACCACAGAGGGCATGTAGCTCATTAAAGTGTAATGACGAACTCTTTTGGCAGGTACCTAAATTTACTACTTGTTCTGGGTTCGTTGTTCATGTTTTTACATTTCTGGCTTACTTTTCTTGCTTCTATCTATGTTTGTCTGCAAAAAAACCCTGTGAGAGAAACATAAGCCAAAAGAGTACTTTCCAGTTTTACAATCTACGTGATTTTTGTTTCTTCGTTGATGGAAAACTAGCCTGAGCTGACACACAGATGCATTTTCTGGCTTAGCCGATTTCCCACTTTTGCCTTCTGTTGCAGGGGTCTGAGCAAGGAATTATTTATCTCTCCTTTTATCAGTGATTTAACCAGGCATTTTGGTTTTCTCACTACGATTAATTTTAGCTTTAATTTTATAAATCATTGAACTTCTGGGTTTTGTTTGTTGATGCTTTCGTAGTTGTTTGAGAACATATTTTGCTTTTAGTTTCCTTCGATTTAACAGAGCTTAAAATTGAAAGATTGCTTGTGCTTTGCAGTTTGGATTGTGGTTTAAAATTCTGTCCTTCACCAATTAGTATGCTGATTGGTGTGTGTGTGTGTGTGTATTTTCCCAAAAGAGATGAAAGATTTGTTAACTCTTCCCTCCCAAAATTTGTAGCAATATAGAGGATATACATGAAATTTGTGTGTCTTTATTTATGAACGAGATTATTATCTATAATTTGCTCTAAATTTGTACAATTTCATCTTCTTCCCTTTGTTAAATTAATATCTTTCTTCTCTTCTCCATCCCCTTTTACTGGATTAAGCTGATTCTTCGTTTTTCTGTCTTTATAGCTAGATGTTCGATGGTCAGAAGGAGCAATAAAAATAGGAAAGCACTTCAACCAGGGAATACGCTTAACTGATCTAGTCTTCATTTTATAGACAGTAGGTGAAATCCTTCTTCTGTTCTAATAAAGGATTTGGCAGAGAATATTAGAATGGCATTGGAGCTTATACCTATTGGGACCATCTTGGCCGTGCTAACAAACCAGGTCATTAAAACAGCTCATGCTGCTAAAGATGTTATCGAAAGAGAGAGTTTCAAGGTCCTGTCAAAGCACTTGTTTGACATTGAACTGGTCTTAAAAGAATTGCAGCTTCAAGAACTGAATGATTCTCAAGCTGCTAGGCTTGCTTTGGAGTCCCTTGAAACAGATGTTAAAAGGGCTAATAATCTGGTTGAGAAGTACAAAAATCGAGCTCGTTTCTACTTGCTTGTCAAGTGCCGACACATAGTCAAGGAGGTACAAGACGTTACTAGGGATATTGGTAGGTCATTGGCTGCTCTATCCCTGGCAAATACTGAAGTTTTATCGGGGATATCTGATCAGGTGAATAGGTTACAGAATGAGATGCAAAGAGTGGAATTTGAGGCTTCCCAGTCTCAGCTCCAAGTTTTTGACAAGCTAAACCAAGGTCTTAAAGATCAGACCCTTGACCAGGGTTTTGCAAATGACATGCTTGCAGAAATAGCTATGGCAGTTGGAGTGCCTTTAGAGCCCTCGGAGATAAGCAAAGAGCTAGCAGATTTCAGAAAGGAGAAAGAAGAAGCTGCCAGCAGGAAGGAAAGAGCTGAAGTTTTCTTCTTAGAGCAGATTATTGAGCTGCTCTCTCGAGCTGATGCTGCAAGGGATTATGAAGAAGTCAAGAAGCAATACAAGCAGCGTGTTCAGGCCATAGAGAGATATGACACGAGTGAAGAGTATATTCAACCACTTAAGCCTTTTATTTGCTGTATAAAAGGAACTGTGATGGTTGAACCAGTCAGCCTTTGCACTGGTACTACATGTGAGAGAGCCGCCATCATAGCTTGGTTTGACAGTGGAAAGAGAACTGACCCAGAAACACATGAGGTTCTTGAAGATACTTCATGGAGAAGTAACCTTCCATTGAGGCAATCAATAGAAGAGTGGAGAGAACTTAATTACTGCCTCAAGATGAGATCTTCGAAGGCAAAGTTGTTATCAGGTGTTGAGACGTCCATGTTAGATGCCTTAAGCCAAATGCAAGATCTTATGCGAGAGAATTCTATTAACAAGGACTGGATTATGATTGAAGGGCTCACCGATATTATAATCTCTATCCTTGGAAACTCTCACAACAGAGATGTGAAGAGGAAGATTTTGATCACCTTAAAGGATATTGTAGAAGGGCATGCAAGAAACAAGGTACGCATCTTCGGTACTCTTTGAATACATGGAAGAAAAAAAAAAGGGAACTAAGAAAGATCCCCTTTCTTTGATTCCTTTAATTTTCCTCCCACTATTTGAATTTGTTGAGTATACAATCTATTATTGCATAGTTTTACAAAGCTATGAATTGTTTTACGGTCGTTGTAGAATTTCGTGTTTCTAATCCTTCTCAAAACGAATGCAACCCTGAAAAAAATTACTTAACGATTCAATTTTCTTGTTGACCTTACTAAAAAATAAAAAGTTTCAATGTTCTTTTTTATGTCCTGAAAATATACGAAACGTTTTGGAGTATTCTAAATCTCTTTTGAAAAAAATCTTTTAGGAAAAAGTGGTTGAATCCCAGGGGTGGGATCACATTGTTCCCTGCTTAGGCCGTGACTCAAGCATCTCAAAGGCTGCAATTGAATTGCTATATGAATTGTTGCAAGACAGATCTGGTTGGAATTTGTCTGTCTGCAGGAAACTCTCTCAACAGTGCAGTACAATTCTTTTCCTCGTTTATACCCTTTTAAAGGGTACTGTGAGGGAGTCAGCTGAGATTGCAGAGAAAATCTTGATGAAACTTTTTGACATAGATGAGGAAAACATTTCTTCTGCAGCTAAGTCTGGCTGGTATAAGCCACTTATTGATCGCATAGTTCATGGTAAGAGGATTCATTTACTGGGACTATAAACTTTCTTTATATTCAATTCCTTCGGTCACATAAAAGAATGAAAAGAGGGATGCAATCAGTAGATCTCAAATTCCTTTTACTACATTGTTCTTACCAGAAACAGTAATTGAATTCGAGGGGAAAAACGATATTGAGGAATTCTACTAGTCAGTGTGCTTATTTACAAGCCTATTAGGACACCGTGGATTCACTTTGTTCCATGATAGCCAGATATGCTAGTAGCTTTTCCTTTATGTGTGAGTGTATGGCCAGATGTTTTAACAATTAGTCTCATTCTCTGGTGTTTAAATGAGATATGTCATGTCCTCTGCATGAAATAAAGCTGTAATTCTGAATTGCCTATAATCCTTTTAACGAAAGATTAGTTGATATGCAATTTGTCATTCTAAATGTTTTCAGGGCCTGAAACTTCGAGGGTATCAATGGTGAGAACACTTGTTAACATGGAATTGGTCGACTCAAATTTGAAGCTCCTCGGTGAGGAAGGGGTTATACCTCCTTTGCTTGAAATGGCATCTGGCAATATTGAAGCAAAACAGTTGTCCTTATCTGCCTTGGCTGAATTGTCAAGTTGCAATACCAACAAAGAGCTGGTTGCAGCTTCTGGTGGGGTTCATCTTGTTCTAAAACTAGCGTTCTCTCCCCATGTTCCCTCAATCATTGTTGTTAAATGTTATGAAATCCTGGAAAAATTCGCTTCTGATGCTGCTGGGGTTAAATTATTTGTTGATGAAAATGGGAGCCAACTCGAGTTAGAGCCAATTGTCACCAATTTGATTGCGTTACAGAAGAATCCCAACTTGGCCTACAATGTCCGGAGGCCTTCCTTGCGCACACTACTTGGAATCTGCAAGTTTGATGCAGGGTTGGTTAAAAAGGCGGTTGTCACTGGCAATGCCATATCACTGGTCCTTCCTCTTCTTGATGACTCCGACTCCGAGATTCGAGAGATTGCAATAAGTTTGCTTTTCCTCTTCTCCCAGCACGAGCCTCAGGGGGTTGTTGAGTACCTTCTCAAGCCAAGAAGGCTGGAGGTTTTGGTGGGGTTTCTTGAGAATGATGACAAGGATGATGTACAGATGGCTGCTGCTGGCATATTGGCTAATCTGCCGAAATCAGAAAAATCACTAACTACGAAGTTAATTGAATTGGATGGACATACTGCAATCATAAACATTTTAAGAACAGGGACCATGAAAGCAAAAGAAAATGCTCTAAGTGCTCTTTTTAGGTTCACAGATCCCACAAACCTGGAGTCGCAGCGTATACTGGTTGAAGGAGGAGCATACCCTTTGCTTGTAAACTTTCTCAGGTCCAGCTCAGTGACTGCAAAGGCAAGAGCTGCAGCTCTGATTGGGAATCTTTCCACAAGCAGTCAAAAGCTCGCTGTTGTGTCCAAACCATCTGGCTGCTGGTGTTTCAAGCCATCGGGTGCTCCTGTTTGCCAAGCACATGGTGGCACCTGCAGTGTCACTTCCACATTTTGTGTATTGGAAGCAAAAGCTTTGCCTGACTTGGTAATGCTCTTATCCGGGGAGGTTTATGAAACTGCCATCGAAGCAATTCAAACTCTCTCCACATTGGTTCTTGAAGCCTCTCCTCAAAGAGGAGCCAATGTCTTGCATGAGGCTGATGCCATAAAGCCTACATTGGAGATCTTGACTTGGGGAACAGATTCTCTCAAGGAGGAGGCATTGAGTCTACTTGAAAAGGTTTTCTTGTCAAAGGAGATGGTTGAATTTTATGGATCAACTGCCAGATTAAGTCTTGCTGGTCTAACTGGCAGTAATTTTCATGAGGATGGTCGTCATAGGAGGAAGGCTGCCAGGGTCTTGTCACTCCTTGAACGTTATTCAAGATCATCAACATCTATTATTCCTGGGCTCTATGGCTAAAAGTTCTGCTTATCAGATCAGGGGAAAAAAAAAATACTTTAAAACTTTGCTTGAGAATTGTGATTACAGTGATCAAGTTTGGAAATTTAGTACATCAATCTCAGTTCATATAGGGTTTAGCATACATGATTTGGAACTTTCAGTATACATTGGTCAAGATGGGTGGGCAATATGCTTATAAAATCTTCATTTAGAGCACCATGTCATTACACTCGAATTTGTCAATTGGCATGCTAATCAAAATTCTCACATAAACAAATAAACATAACATGTGCATATGGGACATGTTTTAAAGCTCAACCAACTAAAGCTGTCATAAAACTAATATCAATATATAGAACTCAAAGAGTATTTTTCTCTTTTGGTCAGAGAACTTAATAGTCAAAACCATTTTTTTTTAACTGAGTAAACAATTTATCATTCTGTTAAAAGAATTCGCTTGGAAATGAAGTTGTCATGAGGTGCTATTTGTTTTCATATTTCTGGTAAAAACAAATAGCACCGATATTTGAGTTAGAACTATGGGCTAGTTTCTTGGAGTTTTGAGTTCGTATAAGAATTTGACGACGATTTTTGAACATTTGTTTTACACACAAAAGAAAAACTTCAAACTAATCAAGTACACCTATTTTTATACAATATAATTATAGTAGTGATGATTGGTGGTGTGAGTTCTTTCACTTTAGGTTGTCTTCCCTCAATTAGGGTTAGAAACTTCCTTGAGCATCCACAATGGGAGGGTGTATTTTCGGGGGTGTAACACCACTTTTACATCCCTTTTACATATCCGGGGGTTGTAAATGTGATTTTTGCTCTAATGGGTAAGATGTATAATTGATTTCTTTCACCTTTTTTGTTGTAGGTCCCACTTTTGCCCACTTTTTCTCACATTTTCTCATGTAGGTCCCACCTACAAGAGATGTAAAAAAAGATGTGCATGTGCATCTAAATTTGTATCTCATGGTGGTGATGCAAATTTACACTCGTTTTCACCTTATTGCAGGTGATTCTGATAACAAAATGTGTATATTTAACATACACCTCATTATACACCCTCCCACTGTGGATGCTCTTAGTTTTGGCTCCTTGAAAGTTCCCTATTTAAAAGACTGTCACCTTTATCATTTTTGTTCATACTAGAGGAAAACATTCCCATGCTAATGGAGTTTTAAACTGTTTGACATACATATGTTAAGATTCACATGTTGCATTTGTCACGCGGCCATTTCGAGTGGAGTTAATTTTTTCACAAGTGTCAAATTGCCACATAAGTCATCACATTTAAATTTAACATTTTGCATTTGACATGTCCCTTAGAGATGCTCTAAAGGAAATGTTAAATACCAAATATTAAATTTAAATTTGATGAATAATGTGGCAATATGGCATCCTGAACAGTTTTACACTCCACCTGATATGTCAAATTAAAATATTATTTTATTACATTAGTGTTGATTTATTTAGTACTTCTTAATTGAATACAATTTTTATATTTTTAATTAAAAATAAATAAAATACTAAATGAGAATCAATTAATTGAAACTAGAAAGAAATATAATTCACAATTCACCACATCAAAGATTTTTCATTCTAAGTTGAGAATAATATAGTCTTTATAAAACAAAAATTAACTTAGAATGAAAAAGGTTGTGTGTTTATCAAAAAGATATTGTAACTGTCGAATCATTCAATACTATCCTACTGTGAAGTGACAAGAGGAAAAAAGGGCAAAAATAAATGAAAGTAGATATTAGAGATGAGTCATCGTTAATTTAATAAGAAAAATGACTTCAAGACTTTTACACAACATCTTTTCTTAAATTTATTGTTATAACAAGTACCTCTATACATGTTTGGCTTGAAGAGGGTCCTCCATGGCTCAATGAGTTTCTTCAAGTTGACGCTAATATTTTGAAGTTGTCATGAATTTTTATTTATAGTCTTTATGGAGTGTGTGTCACTTTTTTTTCGAGTTTTCTTAAGTAAAATTTTAATGAAGCCATGTTTGTTCGCATGAGTCTGTAACCTTTCACAATTTTAATGAAAATTTACTATTTCCTCTTAAAAAAAAAAACAAGTACCTCTATAAATGCAACGCCTTAGCAAAGAGATTTAGCTAACACCAACAACACTTTTATTTGTTCTTTAAACAACACTATCTGTTTGATAATCAAAATGACTTTTGATATCTACCCTTAATTTTTTAGTCAACATTAAGCAAATTTCTTCCCAAGGTCTTAACTTCATAATCTTTTCAAATCTTTTGCAAATGTATTTAGTCAATGCTAATTAAGAAAATTTCTTACTAACATTTGTATCATTTTCGGCGATCTACAAACATATATTTAAGAGTACTTTTTCGATGTGATCATCAAACTCGAGAATTTTTCAACAGCCAGACTCTACCCTAGCACTCTTCTTACCAAACAATACTATTTCTACATTAAACAATCCTTACTTAGTACCCTTTGATGCCCACAGGGACGGACCTATAGCATGTCAAACTTGGGCTATAGCCCAGGTGAGTTTAATTCTTTTCTTATAGTTAGTGTTAATGCTAAGTATATATAATCAATTTTTGATGGCATTGTTGGTGTAAAATAAGCCTCTTTAAATAAATAAAATAAAAAAGATATGTTCTTAAATTAAATTTATATATTTATAATAAATTCCATCAGCCTCCCTATAAGGGTTTAGCCGAGCCTAAACTCTAACATTCCAGTAAGGTAAATCTAGCCTACCCTATTTTGAAATTCCAAGTCTGTTCTTAGATACCCACTCACTTATTAAAGTTGACATGAAAAAAGTTAGTTTTCAATGAATTTTGTGTGCCCAATTTCTTATTTCTTCGGAAAATATTTTGACAAATTACACGTTTTATTAAATGTTCATTGTGAAGAGAAGCAAGCAGCATACTGTTCATACACAGACGCAGCAGAAAACATATAGCTCCAGCTCATATATCATAACATATTTATAGATGAAAAATATAAATTAGGCCTCTTGTGACCCCATTTAAATAATAATAATAATAAATAAGAACGAAGTATGAAAAATACTTAAACTTAAAAATCTAGTTGCTGACGATTGGTGTGGGCAAAAGAGTTTGGATATATCTCGTGGTTGCCTGGTTGAAGGTGATTCTAAAGTACACGTTGTTGACTTTACACATAGAAGTTGTTATGCATTAATTAACATGTCCTATAGTTATATATTTCTTTTGGCTACCAAATGAATGTGTGTGGTGGTAAGGAGATTACCCTTTGGGTATGCCTTTTGGTGATGATAGTATTAGTAGAAGTAGAAGAAGAAGAAGAAGACAGATGCTCATTATGCTCTCCACCTACATCCAGTGCAACAATTATTATTAGTGACAGGTCGGGCCCTTTTCCATTGAACCTCATATATATACCAAGATCAATGCGAACTTTCCTACTTCGTGACAAATTGAGTAGCAGATATCCTCTAATTATAGCTTGTGATGCCGGTCTTAAGTTGTGCTACGTACATTTAACATCTAGCAGGTCTCGGTTTGAGACCGGAAGAGAGAGAAGAAAAAAGAGAGCTAATGTGATCATCTATATATAGTCTTCATGTATAATTAAGATTTTGTGACACGACATTATTTTAACTCGATAGTAATTGTCACATAACACTACCACATAACCGAGAAGTCATCACTCAAATTTATCCTCATATACCAATGGTAAAAAAAAGAAGTGGATTGCCTAATGTGTACTAAAAATTTAACACATATGAACCGATATTTTTATTAGAAAAGTAAATTGAATAATGAAACGACATAGTTTAACTTTCAAGACAAGTAAATGTATATATAAGCAGAGATTTCAACTCATATTTAGTAAAGCTACACGTCATCAAGCAAACCCACGATCACCTGGGCATGCTTATTGGTTAGTTGTTAATTGGTTCAGATTTGTCCTCCTCTCTCTCTCTCTCTCTCTCTCTCTCATCTTTTTCAACATCTTACTCTATCATTTAGTCTTTTATCTTTTTTTGAGTTTTTATAACATTAATTCATCGGTTTCTGCAACAAAATGTATATAATTAGTTCAGTCAGCAAGCTACTTAACTATACATCTTGAACGTTTCTAAGATCAAATTACGTGCAATATACTAAATATATACGAGTCAAGCTACCTATATTGATTCAATTTTCTAAAAAAGTTGAGGGATCAAAAGTAAACCCTTTCTCGTGAGTACTGAAATCCCTACCTTTACGTTATATATATATATTTGAATTTTTTATCCCTCGTTTCTGGTTGAAAGGCATAGGTTTGGTTGAAGCTGTTCATTGAAAGGAAACTAGTCTTCCCCTTGACAGGGTTCGTGTCTCTTATCTTATGTGCCTCCAGTAGTAATAGATGCACAAGTGGGGTATGTGCTATGCTGTAAAGTATACGTACTTCATGGAATTCTTTCATTAGAGTGGTCATTTTCTACTTTGAAAAATGTTTGGCTCCTTGCAAGTTGCATGCAAGTATTCATTCCTTCTTAATTACAAGCTAATCACAACACACCTACGTGCTGACTTAAAATGAGGAATTGCGTCATTAAGGAGTAATGTAATGACTTCTTATAAATTCGAATTCTCTACTTCTACTTTTGGTGTTTGTATTGTGACGATGGAATGGACGTTTGCTCTTTATTTTTTTAAATAAAGAACAGATTGTCGATAGGTTATTGATAACGTGTCGATATAATTGTCGTCAACAAAATATACGTACATGTTATCGATACAATATCGATGCAAGCATGTTTTGCAAAAAAGAATTTATGGTTATGCTTAAATACTCTAAAACTGCGTTGTTTTAAACTTTCATTTGATTATCCTAAATTTTTCTTTTTATATGTAAAGGCTTCCAAAGTATTTTTAGGTCAAACTAAGATTAGAGTGTTTAAGGAAACTTATAGCCATACAAAAAAAAAGGTACAAGTAGATTAACAACAATCTTCGCATTTTCTTAGTTAACATCACATGCAAAACCCCTAATAACCTAATTTCACCTTTCTTCCGTTGTGTATTTTTTTAGGTAAAAAGAGATGTCATTAGGTCCCCACTACTTAATATGAGCTTCATATCATGTTAACCCCCCGTATAAGATATCATTGATTTGGACAGAAATGAAGCATTTTTCCAAGAGTAAGACAACAAGACAAGAAGATATGCCCTAGAAGATACCACATACAACCAAGGAAGAAATCTTGGGATTATTTCGTGCAAGGCTTATTTTCCCGTCCACCATGACTAACATAAACAGATTAAAGTAGTGCCAACTTTTTTGGCCTGACCCAAATTTTTTACACAAATATATATATATATATATGCACCTACCCATTTCCCATTACGTAATTACAAGTGCAAGCGAAATTGATCTTGGTCTGGTCTGGTGGATAATTTGTTGGTGAGAAGTTTGTGCATTTAATTAGAGATGGAAGGGTTAAGTTTGTTGAGAGGAGCTGTCAGAAAAAGAGACACCAAATTAAAGAGAGTGGATGACTTATAAGAAGGTCAAAGGTCGCAATAACTTCTTCTATATATCTGTCACCGCCCTTCTTTTAACTCGAAGCAGCAAATCCCATCGGGGCTTCTTTCTTTGCTCTTTGTGGTTTTCCAAAACAACCCTAGGGTGTCCAATATAACACAGAAATGCCCTAAAACATGTACATCCATTTATATCGATCCCACTATATACTGACGTAACCAGAGTCCAGAGAGCTATATATTTATCTATATTGAATGTGGGTAATGTGTGTTTTGAAATTTGACAGAGACGTAACGAAATAATTTCTTTTTAATTGATATAAACGATATTGAGAGAGAGGATAGTCAAAGTTATGCTATATGAATAGATATGCTCTTTTAATTATTTGAACTACAAATCGCTTCCAAATCTTGTGTTTAGTCGAATCGAAACCCTTACGTCTAAGCATAAGAACAGGTTATTGGTCCCTAAATGTCCATGACTTTGGGGCTGCTGCAAGGTTTAATCAGGCATGGCCCCAACAATATATTAATTACAAATCAATCCTTGCTGTATTTCATCAATATTCGGAGACAGATCAATTTTGATGGCTTTAATCATTAAAGTAGTAGGCTTTTAGTTACTTGTCAAACGAGGGTCATCTCAAAAGCAATATCTAGTGAAGTGAGGCTTTGTGACACTGGGTCTCCACTTTGTCAGAGTAGGTTTGGGGTTCATACTTTATGGAGGAGATTTGGATACTGTCATGTAATGCTCTTTATATCAGACTTCTTCTACTCTTTATATCAATCCCTTTACTGACAAATAATTTTATTCACATAATCGTATAACAATTTTACATTATACCCATATTTCCTTCCCATCGACATAACCACTTTAATTAATTCCCTATAATTAATAATGTTTGTTGGATTGTTAAATCAATATTTGTAGTTGTAGATATAGAATTCCAAATATATAAATTTTAAAAGACTCTCAGTCTCAGCTAATGAGGGTTGATTCAGTTAGTAAGGTTGGTTTTTGCACTGTGTGTAGTTCTATCAGTGTTCAAATCCCACTGCCAGCAGTCTTTATTGGTGCGAGATTTGTAATTTTCTACATAAATTCATACCAGTAGCAGCTAGTAGTTGGGTGCCACGCGTAAGTATTTCTCGCTTGAGGTTGTGAGTCTGTCCTGGCGTTGGTGGTGAGAGTAGCCAATCTCTCCCTTAACTTTTCTTCATTTAAAAAAAAAAAAAAAAAAAAAAAAAACTCAAAAAAAAATTGTGGAGGAGGAGCTACGTAGTTCACCAAACGCAGGCATGAACTCATTGCTTGCACCACGCATCAATTGACACGTATCCACCTGAGGTGTACAGTGCACACTGACACTGGTGGTGCAGAGCGTAGGGATGCACAGAGTGTACAGACTACCAGACCCTAACAACAAATGGCAAACCAGTAAATACTGGACAACCAGTGGTCAAACTCGGTAACCCCCAATCAAAGTCCGCCATTTTCCCGGTTGGCGAAAATTCAATGCCCCCGCGTTTCACAATTAAAAGTTCGTTGGGGTAGTTGCATCCTCCCGGCCCCCTATCCCCTCCTTCCCTCTCCTCACGCCCTTTAAAACCACCTCACAACTCTCCCTTCCTCTCTAAATTCTCCCACCAACACTTATATATATATACAAGTTGTATTTCTCATTTCCACCATCAAAACTTCTTAGAGAGTTTCTTTGCCTCTTGCAACTTGTTAAATTTAGTGTTCTGACTGCGTAAAATGGCGGTACAGGATCAGAACCAGGAAGGGAAGTCGAACTTAGGACCTGAATCGTCGGGAGGGCGTAAAGCTCTTCCGAACTTTCTTTTATCAGTGAGGCTAAAGTATGTCAAACTTGGGTACCACTACTTGATCTCTAATGCCGTCTACTTCTTACTAGTCCCTTTGATGGCCGTAGTGTCGGCCCATCTCTCAACTCTAACCCTCGAGGACTTTGTCCAATTATGGCACCAACTCAAGTTCAACTTTGTGTCAGTCACTTTGTGCTCAGGCCTCTTGGTTTTCTTAACCACCCTCTACTTCACCACCCGCCCAAGAAAAGTTTACTTGATGAACTTCGCTTGTTACAAGCCCGAGCAGGCTCGCACGTGCACACGTGAGCTGTTTATGGAGAGGTCTAAGCTGACAGGCAGCTTCTCTGATGAGAACTTAGCTTTTCAGCAGAAGATTCTTGAGAGGGCCGGGCTGGGGCAGAACACCTACATGCCCGAGGCCGTGATGCGGGTCCCGCCGAACCCGTGTATGGACGAGGCGAGGAAGGAGGCGGAAATGGTGATGTTTGGTGCCATTGACGAGTTGCTGGAGAAGACTGGGGTGAAGCCTAAGGATATTGGGATTTTGGTGGTGAACTGCAGCTTGTTCAATCCGACGCCGTCTTTGTCCGCCATGGTTGTGAATCACTACAAGCTTAGAGGGAATATTGTGAGCTACAATCTTGGTGGGATGGGTTGCAGTGCTGGCCTTATTTCTATCGACCTTGCCAAACAGCTTCTCCAGGTTTGTTATTTGTGGCCTTTGCTATTTATTTATTCGTTAATTAAAAATAAAATATTTGTTTAGTTTAATTACAATGGATAATTAGGTTATCTTAGAAATATCAACTAAATACTAACAAAATATCGTCAAGTATCAAATACAATCTTTTAATATATTAAAGAACATAAGAATAGTAATTGAAAAAAATTATGAAATATGAAATATTACCAAAAAATTCAGAATATTTTTTTCTATACATATCTAGTAATTTTATTATTATTATTATTGATCTCATACATATAAATAAAATTAATCCTATGTGAATAGTAATTGCTCTTGAGTTGTCATGATAATGGGTGGAAAAGCAACAAAAATATTGCTAGAGCAGATACTATTGACGTGAACAGTAATTGGTTGAAGTGCTCTAAATGTGGTAGTAAATGTTATACATGTAACAACCAACATTTGAACCATTTTTTTAAAGTTGGGGTGCACAACTTGCCCACATGTCCAGCTGGTACATGGGATGTCATTAAAAGGACGTTTTGGTGTGCAATTGGCATCATAAATAGATAATTAATGGACTTGCAACTGAAATATACACAAAAGTAAACACAAGGATTTAATTTTCCTGGCCTACCTTTTACGTATCTTCATATTTATATAGATTAAAATCAAAATTGTAAATTAGATCAAATCATGTCTAAAGTATGTCATTTGTTTGCAACCTAAACTGATGTAGAAGGCATGTTGTGTAACAGGTGCACCCAAACTCTTATGCCCTAGTGGTAAGCATGGAGAACATCACCCTCAATTGGTACTTCGGCAATGACCGCTCAATGCTTCTCTCCAACTGCCTCTTCCGATTGGGCGGTGCTGCCATCCTCCTCTCCAACCGTTCCTCTGACCGCCGCCGCTCAAAGTACCAACTCATGCATACTGTCCGCACCCATAAAGGTTCAGATGACAAAGCATACAGCTGTGTTTTCCAAAAGGAAGATGACACAAAAAGAGTCGGTGTTGCTCTCTCAAAAGACTTGATGGCTGTTGCTGGAGAAGCCCTTAAAACCAACATCACCACACTTGGCCCAATAGTCCTACCCATGTCAGAGCAACTCCTCTTCTTTGTTACTTTGGTGGCAAGAAAGGTGTTCAAGATGAAGAATATCAAACCCTACATCCCGGATTTCAAGCTGGCGTTCGAACACTTCTGCATTCATGCTGGTGGGAGAGCAGTGCTGGATGAGATGGAGAAGAACCTTGAGCTCAGTGACTGGCACATGGAGCCTTCGAGAATGACACTTTATAGGTTTGGGAACACTTCAAGCAGCTCTTTGTGGTATGAACTGGCTTACTCTGAGGCCAAGGGAAGAGTGAGGAGGGGTGATAGGATGTGGCAGATTGCGTTCGGGTCGGGTTTCAAGTGTAACAGTGCTGTGTGGAGGGCTTTGAGGACTGTTAATCCAGCTAAAGAGCAGAACCCTTGGATTGATGAGATAGATCAATTTCCTGTTGATGTGCCTAAAGTGGCAAAATGCAAGGCTTCGTAATTAACTAAAACCTCATTCTTTGGGGGAAGAAAATGTTAACTGTATGAGTACTATAGGTCTATAACTCATACAGCGTTTGGTGTTTCTTTGTGATGCTGATTCATTTAATGTAATTTTTTCATAATGTTTGGTTGTTACGAAAACATAACAATACAAATGCCTTGAGATCCGAAACCAGGTCCCCCAAGTTCTACAGCAACAGAGCAATGAACAGGGGTGATAGAGTTTACAACAGATTACAAGTGTCTCAGATCAAAACTGTAAACTTAATAAATAAACTAAGAACTTGTCTGACGATGAATTTTCTTCTTTGTTTATTTTTGGGTACTGTTCATACTTACGATCAACAAAATAGTGTTACTAATTCTATGGTTACGCCGCCTAGCATAATTTTTAACAATCTCCCTGGGCAGGCAGTCACTATTGTTTGTGGGTTCCATCAAACACGCTCGAAAATATACAGGAATTTGAACAAAAGTCTCAATCTAAGAAAGTTGACTGGAAAAAGAAGTTCATACACATTAAATATAGTATGCATTAAAATCAGAACCAAAACATATGTACAGATTCACTAGTGTAGACTCTGATTCACACAACTACACTTCCAAATTACTACACCACATAAGAGAGCATTTGAATAACCACTTGAGATTCTTACTAATTATTGCTACGTCATCGGGTACATAGATTAGATCCTAGACTTGTTAGCTGAGGAACAATCCAATAACTTTATAAAGAGGCAAATCACTGGAGGATACAATATTTGGTTACATTCCCCAAACACCACGGGCTGCTGCCACTTTGTTGTTTGGTCTAGACGTCAGTTCATACAAAATCCTGGCAAAGGTATCGGAATACCTGGCATCTGTGAATAATATTTCAGCAAATGCATTCTCATAAGCTAGCAGCAAGGCTCGGTTTTGTGGCTCAGACACAAGACTTTCCAATATCATAGCAGCTTTCCTGCAAACTTCGGGAACTGGATGGGGTGCCTTGATAACTTTTAACAGTCTATCAATTGCCCTGCAATTTTGTAAAGTTTAAACAGAAATGTCCTTTCAGCAACAAATTTTCATTTCCAAACTCGTGATCGAAATTCTTGATCTTGAATTATTTATTATGTGGATATTTTTTGGTGGAAGAAGAGCCCTCACCATCGCTCACTAGCTAGTTTTAGCCTGCAGTCCATATTAACTTCAGCGAGGTTGTAGAGTGCGCCAACTGCAGCCGCTTGTGCCCCATGTGCTGTTTGTACATCTACTGATGGTAAGCTCATAAGATCAACCAATCGCTTATGTATCTGCAGTGTTCATTTAGCCTCAGATACAATCTTTGCACAATGTATAAACACGTTTATAACAGGGGAGTTTCTGAATATTAACCTGTGGAACAAAGGGAAGAAGGAAAGGTTCATTATCAGGGTTTATGATCAGACGCCCAAGTAACTCAGCTGCAGCACAATGCCAGGTTTTGACTACAGATCCCAGCATCCCCATGATGGCTTGAACTGCTCGTTTTCCTCTGTTTGATAGAAAATTAATTTATTTATCAAACAGAATTTGGAAACAAAGGGAGCTTAAGCTAGAATAACAAAATAAAATAAAAGCAGATCAGAATTCTAACGTTATCTTGATGTAGGATGGCTTTGATGAGCTGAAAATGCCAAGATCAAGCAATGGAGCCAAATTTACAATTGTCTCAAGAGCATTTGTCACAAGTTCCTCATCCTCTGTTAACATAGGGAGCATTAGAGTCATTCCATTATAAAAGCATAACCACAGATGCATTGAAGAAATATTTAGCATCATTTCATACTTGAAGGTTGCTAGTTCCTTTGTTCTGAAAAGTATCTCAAATAAGAAAAAAGATATGAATCCCCAAATATGAAAGAAGCATACAAGCAGAAAAGCTCCAAACCAAATTTCAAAATGAATTACGCCTACAAGATTAACACTACCAGTAAAATATGTCCGTAACAGAAAGAAGTTTAACATAACCCTTTTTATTAAGCTACAACATTGGAAAGTTGAATGAAAATAAGAGCTATACATTCTTATCAGTGAGCCGGCTTAAAAGGATATTGTGGTACTTGTATAAGTGATTACCCACAATAAAATCACACCATTAAGTTTTGTAACTGGACATTACTTTGAACTTTTTAAAACATCTCACATATAGATAATTATACTGAATAATGGAATCCTAAAGTTGAGCTAAGAAATTATATACGGATGACTAACTGCATTCAAGAAATAAATAATGCTTTACAAGACTATGTTTCTCACCTGTAAGGTAATCTTCTATGCATTGGAACACTGTTTCCAGACAATGGCGATGCTGGGCCATAATGACTTCATTATCTGGCATAAAAGAGAAGTTGCGAATGATATTGGAAGCAGCAACAGCACACTGCTGTCTTTCTGCTCGACCTTCTTCATCTAGATTAAACAGACCATCTTCATCAAGCCACCACTCTGAAGAAGAACGAAGTTTGGTCACATTACTCAGCACCGATGCTTCTTGAGAACTGGATCCCAAGCTGCCATGTGAATATTGCCAAAATCAGGTCTAGAATTACTCGTATCAAAGATGATTTTAGACATTCAAACTGGAAATTCACACATGAGAAGACCATAAACCTGTAGGGCTTACCCAGGAAGTGGGAGAGTGCCATTTGAACCTAATGCCTCATACTCATTTCCAAACCCAGTTACAAGCAAATTTGCACCCAAATTTCTGACTCTTGGCGCCTTTACGTGTTCCTTTGGAAGGGCTATATCACGCCAATCATCAATCTGTTAATCACAACAATGTAGTGTGAATAGATATTGTCAATGGATATTCCCACTCCTAATTGTTCATCTGCACTCCTTGATTTGTGTGCTTTAAAGTAATAATATTATGGCTTCTTATCACAAAATGTCCCTAAGGTTTACGAAACTATCAGATTGCATCCTTAATGTTTTTTTGTGTCATTCGTGGTCCTCAAGGTTAGTATGTGTAATCACAAATGGTCTCTGCCGTTAGGTTCCGTAAAAAACTCCGTTAGTTTGCTGACGTGGCATATATATGTATCCTAAAACATCCCTGAGGTTCACGCACCTATCACAAATGGTCCCTGCAATTTTGTTTTAAATTTTTTTCATTTAAAATTCATAAAATTTTGGTTTTCTTTTTTAAATCTTATGAATTTTAAATTATTTAAAAATATATATTGTATTTTTAAATACACATGACACTATATTATTGTAGATGTGGGCTCCACATATATGCCACATCAACAAACTAACGGAGTTTTTAAAAAATTATTTAAAATTCATAAAATTTAAAAATGAAAAAACCAAGGGTTTAGGGTTCATAAGTGGTCCTCAAGGTTAAAATCCATCTATAAATGATTTGTTTCATTTTTAAATTTTATGAATTTAAATTATTTTTAAAAAACTTCATTAGTTTGTTGATGTGGCATATATGTGGAGCCCACATCTTCAAAAATATAGTGCCATATGTATTTAAAATACAATATATATTTTTAAATAATATAAAAAAGAAAACCAAAATTTTATGAATTTTAAATTTAAAAAATTAAAAAATTTCGCATGGACCATTTGTGATAGATGTGTGAACCTCAGGGATATATATATGACACGTTAGCAAACTAACGGAGTTTTTGACGGAACCTAACGGCAGGGACCATTTGTGATCACACATACTAACCTTGAGGACCATGAATGACAAAAAAAAAACATTAAGGATGCAATCTGATAGTTTCGTAAACCTTAGGGACGTTTTGTGATAATAAGCCTAATATTATTGAATTTAAAATGCAGGATGACAAACTGAGAGCTGCCCAAAACTTCAGCATAAAAATTAAATTGCAGATATCAGAAATTAAAGGAGTGCAAGACATACAACACTGAGGAGAGCATCAAGCAAGCCAGGAATCTTCGCAAGAGGGGTTGTGTCTTTGCGCATGTCATCTTTTTCTTTGAAAGAGAGTAATGTGAGAGTGTTCAATGCCCATGTCAACTCACTCTTCAGCCCACTCTGAAGAGCCAGAACTATCCTTTTATTGTTCTGATCTGCAATGCGGATGATATGTATTGGTAAGAAGGTACAACAATACTCAAAAGCAAACTTTTCACTCCTGTGATTGATACCCTTTTCAATAAGTTTACATATTTCCATGCTGTGCTACCCAGTTCCCCAAAAATTGTTACTTCACTTTTATTTTTCTTTTCATTTACAATTTGGCAGTTCAATTACGGAATATATGGTTTGTTTATAGCCAAAATAACTTCAAAATTACAAATATCTAAAACTTCTAAACAAATTGCAAACAATTTTAGACTGAAATGCAATGCGGTTTAGGGTTTTGATAAACTGACCGGCGAAGGAACTGTGGACGTGGAGGGAAGGACCGAGGAGAGTCGACGGAGCTGCCGTTTCGGCGGCGGCGGCAGCCGCAGCTGCGGCGCTATTCCCGCCGCTTCCGAATGGGCGGCCTCTTTTCGCCGGCGGCGCCGAGGCCCCGCCACCCACTCCACCCGACTTGCTCTGCTCCCTCTTCTGCATCTCTCTCTCTCTCCTCTCTCTCGCTGGTATTTTGCTTGCTTGATTTTGGATCGTATTTTAATTTTAGGGCAGGTAAAATAATTTTGACCCGTGTCCGCCCCGTTATTTATTGGGCCTAAATGGGTTGTTGGGCTATGTTTTGACTTGGCCGTGACCCACTGAGTAAAGTTTTCAATAAAAAAGGTGCGCAAGCACTTTTCATGGCTTTTTGTTTTTGTTTTTATTTTTATAGCTTGTATCAAAAAATATTGGCCAAAAGTCACTTTTGATCCCTGTAGTTTGGCACTTCAACCACTTTTGACCTTGTAGTTTCAATTTCGTCAATTTTGACCCTATAGTTTCATATTTGTAGCAATTCAAGGACAAGTTAGTATTTCTGTCAATTTCTTTGATGATGCAAGGGGCAATTTTGTCAATCCAAAATCCTTGAGCATAAAAGCTTGTTTGAAATTCTCCCCATTTCATATTAGGGCTCAAAATTCAACCATTAATCCCAATTTTTGAAAAACCCTGAACCCTGTGGGGGTCTTTTTGTTACAATAGCTCTAGGTGGACTTGGGCCGCTGTAAAGAAAGAGTGACATTGCCCCTTTGCCTGGGTTCGAGGACTAGGCCCTAAAATATCCCGAAAGAATGCTGATTCTTAGGGAATATTTTGGTCATCTTCAGTGGCTCCTTGCAGGTTGAGATGTATAACAGGTTCTGGAATGATTTTGCTTGATTTTGTTGTATTGGAAGTGCCTTTCTTGAGGTGGAGTATGTGTTGCAGGTAGTGGGGTAGTGCTGGAGGAGATGTTCGAAGAAGACGGAGTTCATGGCAGCTGGGATGGCATACAGCAGCTGGTGGAAAACATACGGCAGCTCATGGAACGGTGTGAGATGGCTCCGGAAAGAGTTCATGTTGTACAGAGAATATACAAGCTTGGCATGAGAGCACGTTTCGATGAATTAAAATGGAAGAGCTTGGCATGAGAGGCTTGCGGTGTGGGAGCTAAGTCTCCATGAGTTTAGCAAGAGAGAGCGTTTGCTTGAGTTGAAATGGGATGCTGGGTAAAAGACATTTTAGGGCTTGAAATGGTTTCTGGTTGCCGGCAGAAGAAGATGATAGTTTCTGGGTTAAGCTTGAGTGTTTTCCAGCGGTGAGACTATGGCTTGTTCTATGTTGGTTGGTTTTGGGATGGCTTGAGATAGTTTTTGGAGGATGTTTATAGCTTGGAGTGGTTTATAAAAGAAGATAAGTATGATGGAGGAAGGCTTGGGCTTTGTGTGTTTACAGCAATGGGTTTTCTGGAAAGTGGAGGATAAGCTTGCCTCTGCTTGGTTTGGTATGTCTAAGCTTGGGATAGCTAGGGCTTGTTTCTGGGTTTGGAATGGCTGAAGCTTGGGGTGTTTTGGGGTGAGCACGCAGCAAGGGTATGACAGCAAGAACGGTTGTTGTTTCTGGGTTTGGAATGGCTAAAGCTTGGGTGTTTTTGGGTGTCCCCCCGGTTGTGTGTGGTTAAGGCCTCCTTTGTTCTTCCCCTTTTTATAGGCCTTGGGAGTTCTCCTATCTATGCATGCATGCTGCTCCAACATCAAGGTGGTTGCGCATGCTACTCTGGCTATGCACCCTTGTCTCCCAGTTGAGATGACAAGGCTTCTTTATTCTATGTAGGTGCCGGGTAGTTGGTTTTAAGAGGAGTTGTTTGCTGGTTCTGGTGTTGGGTGCTTGTTTAATGCCGTATGGTTGGTTTGGTGTCGTATGAGAGAGGTGTTGGACATATGGGTAGGTTAAGGCTTTTAATGAGGATCGTTGAGACGGTGAAAGCTGGGCTTTAATACTGGTAGGTTAAGTGCTCGAGGAAAATGCGTGATAGCTTTGGCTTTTATGCTGGTAGAAGAGGGTTGGTGATTTAATGCTGCAAGGTTGGCCGTGTTCTCTCTGCTTACCCATTCAACGGGCTCAAGAAAATGGGCTTGGGTTTTGGGGCTCCCAAGCAGCCCAAAACCTCAATTCTTTTGAATCTTTAGTGGGCCTCATGGATCCTTGTAACCATCCACACCACAACCCGCTCAGCAAGCCCCAGGCATATATGTGGCTTGGGCCCACTTAAGCTTGTCGGGTGGTTTAGCATAAGAAAATGTATTATTTGCTTGGCATGGCATGTACATTATTTGTATATTTAATTAATGAATTAATTCCCAAAATACAATTTGGGTTAGCATGAAGCAATTATTGTATGTTATATTGGGCTTAAGACACCTTTGGGCTTCTCGTAACATTTTGGGCCTCAACAAACCCAAATGACCAATTTCAAGCCCTAATTTGAAATTTGGAGAGTTTTAGACGAGTTTTTATGCTCAAGGATTTTGGGTTGACGAAATTGCCTCTTGCATCATCAAAGAAATTGATAGGAATACTAACTTGTCCTTGAATTGCTACAAATATGAAACTATAGGGTCAAAATTGACGAAATTGAAACTACAGGGTCAAAAGTGATTGAAGTGCCAAATTACAGGGACCAAAGTGACTTTTGGCCAATATTTTTTTATACAAGCTATAAATACTCTTGATGACTTGAACCACAAACAGCTTGCAGCTACTTCTTTTGAAGAGCCTTTCAGCCATGCCAGACTTCCTATCGAATCTAGTCTTCGACATCCTTGTACATGTGTATCCAAAGCGTGGAATGCCACAATCCATGACCAACAGTTTGCCAAAGCCCATCTCCAACGCAGCAATAGCGGACTTATTAAGGCGCAAAGAGTGGCATCTGCACCTCCCCTCATTGGAAAAACCATAACTCAGCTTGGGAGGTGCACTCTAGGTGTTCAATGAAAAGCCTAAACGAAGTCAATCTGCTGATGTGCTGCACTGTGTTGCTGCGCGCTGCGTTGTTGGGCGATGCGCTGTGTTGCATTATAATGCTGCATATTGCACCTCTGCTCAGCTTGGGAGATGGACTCTAGGTGTTCGACGAAAAGCCTAAACAAAGTCAGTTTGCTGACACTATATTGTTGCGTGCAGTGTTGTGTTGCATTATTACACGCTGCGGTGTGTTGCGTTGCTACCTTATTTGTTTTTATATTACTTCATTTACTTAAGTTTATAATATAAATAAGGAATTACCCCCCATATATATTCAAATAAAAATACTAGAAAATCAAATTCTCACCAAATCAAAATATGAAAAATCGGTTTTAGTGCAAAATATGATTTAGGCTAAAAATGATGACTCATTAAGTCAATATATACTTCATACTAAAATCCCATAAAATCAAGTTTTCTTATTTGATGTGTAAGGAATAAAAGCCGCCAAATATTATCTTGAGAAAATGATTATTCCGAAAAATCATTTTTCATACTTAGCCAATATTTTTACATAAAGCAATTCTTCATGCGTGATATGAATACATGAAGAGACCTAAGGTCAATCTAGGTAAAAAGCCTTAGATGTTCAATCCACAAAGAGTTTTATAAGACTAACCTAACTCTTATGTATTGAAGAAATATTTGCTTGAATAAGTTCCCCCGAAGAGCTGGCACTGGGCGGTTATAGAAGCAAGCCTTCGGTGGTTTCAAAGAATGGCAAGGGTTCTGTTGAAGGTGGACTGCGAAGACTTTGATAGGCATTTTTGGTATGATATAGAGAAAAGGAGTGTCAAACAAGTTGAAATTAGTGGTCTTCCCAGTCGATTCACAACCACCATTTGTTGGGTCTTCTTCTTTATGGCGATCCTGTTATTGCTGAGAGCACTAGCTATTTGTTCGAGTGTGTGCGTTGAAAGCACTAGCTAATCTAAGAATTAGTTATTTCCTTATGAGACGTGGTACAGGCTGGCCCTACAATCAAGTCTGAAATATCATACTCGAATTTTCCTCTTGCTCTCTGTTATTCTCTCTGTTTTTAATCCCTAGGCTTGATACCTATCGTTAAATTGCACTGTGATTTAATGACACTGCTACATTTAAGATAGAATTGCAGATGATGCTTCAACTTTTGTGGTTTCTTATGTTTCCTACTAATATTCATCTAATTATCCACGTACCTTTACCTTTCAATAAATATTTATAAATCAAGTGAGGAACTAGACGGAATAGGAACGGAGCACACGAGCATAAATCACAGGGGGTAAAGTGAGCCAATTGCAAGTACAAGGGGTAAATTGGGGTTTTTTGTAAAGCACATGGGGCATATCAATAATGAAAGCCTTCATCTAATTATCCATGTACCTTTACCTTTCAATATACATTATAAATCAAATCTTTTTATCCAAAATCTCAAAGAATGCCCACGGTCATGAAGCGATGATTGAGTACAGCCTGTGCAATTGGCCGTTTGCGGAAGTCAGGATTCAGCATTGCCTACAACCGAGTGAAATAACATTGTTTTAATAAAACAATATGGAAGTGACAATTGGAAGATATATCTTACATTCCGTTGAATGACTAAAGGCTTCTCTATGCTAGCCCCTCCTGCTTCTTCCAATTGGAAGATGTATCTTACTCAAACAGTATAACCAATTCAATGCCTAAAAAGAGCTATCTTCTTCTACTCACCAAAATGAGACTGGAAAACAGTAACCTTTTCTTCGACATGGTATCTTTGGACTGTTTAGGATATGCTAAGATACCATATTGCATATGTAAAAGGACCCTAAATATACTAAGGGCCCGTTTGATAACAATTTCAATTTTAGTTTTTAGTTTTCATTTTTTGTGCTAGAGTATAGAGGAAAATGAGAGTGAGAATTGGTGTGAGGATGAGATTGAGAGAAAGGATGAGAGGGGAGGATGGGAGAGGGGAGTAACAAAAGTGAAAACAATTTGAAATAGACTTCAGTTTTTAGTTTTTGTTTTCACTTTGTTACTCATCCCTACCATCCTCCCCTCTCATCTTCTATCTCAATCTCATCTCCACTCTCATTCTCACTTCCATTCAACCTCTTTTTCCTCTATACTCTAACACAAAAAATGAAAACTAAAAACTAAAATTGAAATGGTTATCAAACGGACCCCTAAGTGTTTAAAGTGAGTGCCAAAAAAGATCATCTATTTATGCTAACTTCGACTATATTAGCTCATCATATGCTGAAATGATGCTGAGATTAGCAGATATAGTTGTGAAAAAAGAAAAAATACAACCCAACCTGGAGTAACTCCCAACCAGCACCATCTCCAAGATCCAGGAACTTCACAGCATCTAATAGCCGGTCATCTGCTAAACAGTACCTGCCAAAAGGGGTCAAAGGGAAGAAATAAGCACCTGATGTAGAAACATCCCAAAACCTGCAAAGAAGATCTTAACTTTAAAAGTAAGGAAAAATTCAAAAAGTATAATACAAATGTAACACGAGCACACTTTTTTCTTATTCTACATAGACTCAATGAAAAATAAAGACAAAGAATCAAAGATAATTAATGTTTAAAAGTCTTTACCAGTCCATTGATACATTTTAACCCCTGCATTGTTCATCTTTTATATTGTAGTGCAGCAAATCTCCCTAAACATAACTATTATTTCAGCAACAAAGCAGATTAGTAACAAGACTCCATTGGACATACAGAAAATGGTAGCTCCATCAGATCAGACTGTAGAACAACTGAGATCAGGCTAAAAATATTCAACGTTAAAAAAGGAGCCGTAGATGGGAATTTTAACTCATAATTGATGTGACTCATATATTGGCTTGATGAGGTTCAGGTCACAATGGATAAATTATGCTTCATCCTAGTGTAGTCTGTCTACCATTAAATTTACCCTATAAATCATTGTGATTAAGCTTCAGTGATACCGGACCACATATGTGTAATTTTAGTAACTCTAATCCATGAAAACAAAGCCCTAAACAACAGAAACAAAGATAGTGAGGTATGAAGCCCCTACAAGAGGTAAAGGAAGTTCTTTAAACAAAATTTGAAGTGTTTATTACTATTATATAGACGAACTAATAATCATTATGAGCACTTTATGATATCAATGATATCTTACTCTCTTGTTGCTCCAAGATCAAGTTGGAAAGTGCTCTCCAAAAGCCTCTGCAAGTTCACAACATAAACAATTATGTGTAAAAGACTTGCGAATATCACTATATCTGATGTAGTAGCAACAGCAGGGTTAGAAACGAAATATCCTGCTAGCCAATGTCACTATAACTGATATAGTAGCAACAACAGGGTTAGAAAAGAAATATCCTGTTTGCGAATATCACTATAACTAATGTAGTAGCAACAACAGAGTTAGAAAAAAAAAAATTGGAATCTCAATACTAAACTCATTCTCCCAAGTTTGTGACTAGAAGCTTCTTTTCCCAAAGAGAACTGTTAATGGTAATCAAGGGAGTTGGACCATTTATTTCATTTTTTCTATTGTTACTCAAGAGTTAGTCAAACAGTTAACCTAAGAATCAATGTCAATAGTTTTAAGAGTCAATCTATTTGGGGTTTAGAAAACTGTGTCCTGTAAGTTTTCCAAGTCTTCAACTCTTTAATGTCATTTAGCATTTTGTGGATTCTTTTCAGATTTAAGTATTTATTCGAAGGTTTGCTGCCTTAGTATCTTCGTCTATAATTTCTCCTCTTCTTTTCTTTATTTTCTCTCTCTAATTTCTCTGCATTCCTAGCAGTTTTTCTTCTTTTCTCTAAAGTTCTTCTAATTACTAAAATTTGTACCACCTACAGTACACCCTAATATAAGTAGCACCCACCTTGTGTTGTCCTATATCAATTTGGAAAAGAATGGAGGATGTTGAAGTGCTGCCTTGATATCTCCATCTACACTTTCTCCTCCTTATTTTTCTCTGTAATGTCTCTGCATTACACCAATCCCTACTCTTTTTCTTTTTTTTTCTCAGGTTGTTCTACCAACTATTAACTTTGTCTATCTACAACCCACCACAAACATAGAAGTATCCACTTTGCGTTTTCCCACAACAATCACTCATACGAGAAAAAGGAAACTATCAACTAAAATCAAAAGAAAAGGTATGGTAACATTATAGCTTACTTGCAAGGAAAGTCCGTCCATTATGCCTGCTTCACAGAATGGAACAAATGCTAAGTATGCCAAGAGAAGACCTGCTTCATATCTGCATGGAGATCATAAAAAGATAGTGTAATGAATATGAGGTGGATTTGAACTTCTGAAATGAAGCCAAAGTGCAACAAATTACATGTCATCTGATATTCCAAAGGCTCTTTTTTCCATAGGAGTGAAGGCACCGGCAGTAGATGCTCGTCTCCAAAGTCCCTCTGATAGTAATCCAGGATCCCCTTCTAGATTTGAATACCTAGAAAACAATGTGTTTGGATATGCAACTGTTAAGGTACAGATGACCCGCTGTTATTCAATAAATCCTCATATGCCTTTCTTTAATAAAATAGATAATTGTAATGTAACCTGCAGTGAATCATGAATGAGTAATGGCATTTTGATTCACAAATAAATTAGATTATACAAACTAATTGGAGTGTTGAGTAAAAAAAAAAATTGACTCCACGTTTATATCCTTACTTTAAAAATATTATTAATTAACCTTTAAAAATTACTATTTTCCTTTTGATAAATTGAAGAGACTCAACAACGACATTTCCTTCTGCATGCTCCTTTGTTACCTCCTCCTTTGTCCATTGGTAGATTAAAAGACAGGACCTCAACAATTAAAATATTCAAAGAATCACTTGGCCAAGGATTGAAATTTTGGCCAAAGCACCAAAATTTTGATTACGCATAGATTACACATACAAAAAATATTACAAAAGCAAATATATTATATGAAAGTTAGCATACCCAATGTCAACAGAAAAGGCTAGATCCCGAAGTCGTGGGACCAAGTAAGCAGCATCTCTCTCTGTAATTGTGCTGCCAGCAGTTGAAAAGTTTGAGCAGATTATAGCAGAGAGAAAATTCATAAACTAATTATTTAGGGAAGCACTCATACTTCAGAATAACAGAAGCTGGTCCAAGACTCTGGTGCAACCTGTCATGATCATGCATGTAAGCCAGACCTCTCATAATGCCCTGAAGCAGCTTGGTAACAAAATATCTTCTGCGTTTGATTGTTTCCTCTTGCTCAAATTTATTCCAAACTCCCGCTGCACGGTTTCTTGACACTTTTTCACTCATAACTTTAGCATAATCTGCGGCACTAGATTTCCCATGATTACGAAAAGCAAGCCACTGCACATGATAAATTTCTTCATTCATTCATTGTCGCTACCAAAAGAATTAATAAACACTTTGTATAAGCAAAGTCTTGAGAAATAATTTCACATAACAAACCTGCTCTCCAGTTTTCGTTTCAAACCCACCTACGAGTATTGCAAGATTCTGACAGATGCCATTTGAACTGTTCTGAAAAACATAAAACAAAAGGACAACACTAAAAAACAGGAAAAGGAAACGCTTTTGGTATTGATATTGATTGTAAGTAATTGGGAAACGTTGCATGCATATGCAATCATTTATAGGTAATTTAAGTAACATCTTGTATTACTTGAAGGAATAGGTGAGCATTTAGCTCATTAGCAGCCATCATATCCGCCTCATTCCCACCAGCTCGTTGTCCAGGATAAACCTTCATGCTTAAAAATGTTACTGTTCAATAGAAATTATGAGCCTATAAAAGTGAATCGAACTAAAGAGGATGGCATTGACAACAATATTACCTTAAAAACAACTGGAGTCCCTTTCAGCGGACCCTGAGAGACTCTCCCATCATATAGCCTGCAAAAGAACTGCCATGAGTACTATTAGCATCAGAAGGACAACAATTTAGAGATATCTTGTTCACAATATAGATTTCCTTTGAGCTAATTTCCTCAAACTGATAGGACCAGTCATTGTGTGCCTAAGCATACCATACATATATCCTATAGAATGTACCTGATCTTTACACTGCCTTCTCCTACATCTTGAACTCTCAACCGCCCCAAATCACCCGATGAGTATTCAGTATCTTCGCCCAATGGAGACCCCGAAGAGCTGTTTCAGGCAGAGAAAAGGAGAAAAAATAAGATCAAATAAAAGAAAGAATAATGTATTAATAAAGTATAAACCAATGAATCCAAGTAGAATTTTTCTTTTTTAAGTTGATCTACATTTATCCATTTAAATTTCTTCTTTTCCCTTTGGTTTCTTATCAAAAGATCAATCAAGCATAGGGTGATTATCTAAATTAATAAGAACATACAGCTCTTTTTTTTCCCCTCCAATTTCTCGGCCACCAAACACAGAAAGCAAGTTCAACAACTATCAAATAAAATTTAACTCTAATTAACAACAATACTGATAACTGCCCAATCAACAACCTAAGCTTCGTTCCAATTGTTTAATAAGAAAAATAAAAACCCAAAACAGAGACAAATTCATAGGGCATTATGACCCCAAAAAAATCTCATAAAAGCTTCCCTATTTATTAGGACATACCACTGCAGCTCTCTATGGAAAACTTTTCTTCTTGTTTTTTTTCCTTTCATTTTCTTATAAAGCAAACAGAAAGTTAAGCAGCGTTGACAAAAGGATACCTGGTGATGTTCATGAAGCCATAGCTCCCAATGAGTCGACCCACCTCGAACGAGTCAGAGTTTGTGATCAGACTTGCTTTGCAACAAAACCGAGTCGTCCGAGTTCTGAGTAGTGAGTTGGGTTTGTGAATGTGACGAAGCGGAAAAAGGGAATCAGGTGGTGCGCGGAGCATGGTCGTTTGCTCAGCCTCCTTTCGATCTTTCTTTCAGTGTCCTTCTGAAGAAATGGCGCCAAGTGGTTGTTAGAAAAAGTTTTGGGAGGAGAGGATAAGGGGGTTTTGTTTTGGGGATGGAATTCCGTACGGCTATTCAATGAACAGTTTTTTTTTTTTTTTTTTTTTTAATGTCCAATTATGAGGTGCCACCTCAACATCAAATTAATTTGGACCCATACCACCACAAAATGTTTAGGGGATTTTCTCTCTTTTTAGTTGCTTTGCCTTTGGATGAAATTGTTTCTTTTGGAAAATGCTAGTGTGAGCAGCATACGACGTATGAGAATTGTCATGTACGCCACATACGGCTTACATTAGCATGTCTCAAAATTATTTAAGGAGCATTAAGAACTTTTGGCAATCAACTTCATCATTAGGGTTTTTTCATCAATGCGACACCAATATTTTAAATGGCCAATGTCACTTAAAAGGTTTTGTGGAGAAGATCTAAACTATTTAAGGACTTAGGGTTGATGGATTTTTCACCAGTGAAACACAACGGTGTCATTACTTGTATTGTATGACAATATCATATTTCATTTTATTGAGAAAAAAGTGTAAGTTACTATTTCTAATCCGAGACCCACCCTCACTAGTGTCTTCCAATTTTTTGGTAGTTTTACAATAAGAGGGTTATGTTGAGGTGTTATAACAATAGCTCTACAATTGATACGACTATCGAAGTCCCTCTCATTATAACCTCTCGTAATTGATGTGTCGTAATGGTTAGATGGAACAAGACTATCATTTTTTGTATGGGCTTTGTGGAGATATGGAGGAGACTGATCCAAAGGCTTAAATATGCTGATGGGCTTTACCAAGCTGAGACATGACTTTCGACCAAAATAGAATTGAGACATGATGACGTGATGAATCTTGGAGTCCACCAGTTTGATACCCTAAAGTAAACCAAACCCTGGAACCCAAGAAAATACTCATTTGGCCCATGTGTGAAGTGAACAAGCACACAAGTTGATTCTAAAAAAATGCGAAGAATATTTGTTTACCTTTGCGCTTGTTTCCAGAGAAGGATTCTAAAAAAATGATTGAGAAGAGCCAGTGCAGTCTGTACTGTGGACCCATATGTGCCTGTGATCTTACTTTCTTGAGGAAATATTCCCTTAAGATCTCTTGTTTAGTCGTCCCAAAAGTTGTTTTCTTTCCGGCAATCAAGTTTGTCAAAAAAAGTTTATTATAATTGCATGTAAATACCACGTGCGTAAAATGTGACTAAGGTTAATCCCCTTGCGCTCCAGGTCCTCTCTTTGAATCTTTTTTTTTAATGTCGCTTGTCCAAAGAAAAAAGTTATAAGATTAAATACATCGAGCATAATTTGGTTAGATTTAAAAATCTTGGGTTTTATATTGATAAAATTGAAATCCTCCCGAGTTCCATTTCGATAATGACCTTAATCTTGAAGGGAGCATAGATATAGATTTTACACTCTTCCAAAGAAAAAAGAAAAACAATAAAGTCCAACAACTGCATAAAGTGTGTCAGTCCTCACTAATTTGTTTTCCATAAAAATAGGAAGCCTGATAAATTAGATAAATATGGAAAACTAAATAGCATTAGAATTTTACAAGGAGGACGCTTGAGCTTGCTTTTGTTCACTTCTATTTATAGTACTGGGCATTCCTGCTGGAATTCTATTCGAAATCTTCCAAACTCTCGTTCACACTGCAATATCATCATCTTATTCCAACATCTCTCAGCTTGCAAGGTTCGTAATAAACTATTTTGGTTGAAAATAATTTCTGGGCGTGCTGGTTTTGCTTTGATCTCTTTCTTTTTTTTACGGCCTTTTCCATTCATCGTCTCGTCTGCCTCCAGTTCGATAATTTTGCTTCTGGGCATGTTTTACTTTATGCAAGTATTGTGATTTCAGGTTATTTTGATTATTGGGTTGTCTTTATTTCCTTGTTTCATGAGGGTTGAGGATGCTCTGTTTCACTAATTTTGATTTTCTGCTGTTTATTTAAAAATTCATTTGTTTTATTATTCCGCAGTGAGTGTTTTAAAGTGATGCTGTGGCATGGAGTTATGTGAATGTTTTTCAATTAACATACAGGTTTTGTGTACCCTGTTATGTTTGCCGGGAATGTGTAGATAAGATTATAAGAAAATGTAAGCAGTATCTGAAAGTAGCATTCCTACATTATCAACCCTTAATTGAATTTTAAGCAGTATCTGTTCTTCTTCCTTTAAACCAACCTCGGCATTAATTTTAGATTGCACCCTTTTAACAATAAGAAACTTCATTGGCAAGGCACTTATTCGATTTGTTTAGATGTTAAAATGCTTAATTAATCATAGATGCTGAAAAGTGTTCACTACAAACTCTTCACCTTTTTTTGTTATGTTTATTGTTGCAGAATGGGAACTACTGGGGGAAGTAAATACGGTGAATACACATATGAGAACCTGGAGAGGGAACAGTACTGGCCTTCCGAAAAGCTTCGGGTTTCCATAACGGGGGCTGGTGGTTTCATTGCTTCGCATATTGCCAGGCGACTGAAGAGTGAAGGTCACTACATTATTGCTTCTGACTGGAAGAAAAATGAACACATGACAGGGGACATGTTTTGTAATGAGTTCCATCTTGTTGATCTGAGGGTGATGGATAACTGTTTGAAGGTCACTTCTGGTGTTGACCATGTGTTCAACCTTGCTGCTGACATGGGAGGTATGGGTTTTATTCAGTCCAACCATTCCGTCATTATGTATAACAACACAATGATCAGCTTTAACATGCTCGAGGCAGCGAGGATCAATGGAGTTAAGAGGTTTGTTTGCCTTGGATTTGTTATCTGTTTTTAGACATTTCAGTTAACTTATTCCACTTGATTTCAGCAATGTTTAAGGGTCTATTGATCCACACTAGTCACCTAAATACCTTCCACTTCGTTTTTTTTTTTTTTAAATTTAACAAAACAACTGAAATGGTTCTTTTATCTGTTTATTCTGTTTTTGAAGTCTTTTTTTCTTCACGATATCACATATGATTTCAAACTTCTGTTTTTTTTTTTTTTTTTCGCTGGTTGAATATCTGCTAACTCGATTTCTCATCATGGTTTGCAGGTTCTTTTATGCATCTAGTGCTTGCATTTACCCTGAATTTAAACAGTTGGACACTAGTAATGTGAGCTTGAAGGAGTCTGATGCTTGGCCTGCGGAGGTTTCTGCTGAGTTCTTATGCATTTACATATGTTAATTATGAAATGTGTTTTCGTCATTTTTGAATTCCTTTGCTTGTGTAATAGCCTCAAGATGCTTATGGCTTGGAGAAGCTCATGACTGAAGAATTATGCAAGCACTATAATAAGGATTTTGGTATTGAGTGTCGGATCGGGCGGTTCCACAATATTTATGGACCCTTTGGAACTTGGAAAGGTCAGCCTCCAGTTGTGAGTTCTTTTATGACTTGATACACACTGCCGCACGCGTATATATATGTATTTTGGCATATTCATTGTTGCATATTGTTTGTTATCTGTTTTGCAGGTGGTAGAGAGAAGGCCCCTGCTGCCTTTTGTCGAAAAACCCTCACTTCCACTGATAAGTTTGAGATGTGGGGAGATGGGCTACAAACGCGGTCTTTCACCTTCATTGATGAATGTGTAGAAGGTGTCCTAAGGTAATACTGCCTTCAAATGAAAACATTTGTTGCTACAATTTGATATTTTGTGGCACTCAAGATTCTGTTGCTTTCATTGCACATCTATTGGTTTAATGTTTAGTTTACTGTGGAAATTGTAGTACTCTTCTATCAATCCCTCCATCATAGGAAAAATAACTGCTTTTTAAGCTTCATTTGAAAATCAATAAGTTGGATTTTGAAAAGGGATAATGGATGCATACTGATTTGACATTCAAATGCATTCAGATTGACAAAGTCTGACTTCCGGGAGCCGGTGAATATTGGAAATGATGAGATGGTTAGCATGAATGAGATGGCTGAGATAGTCCTAAGCTTTGAGAACCAGATGCTCCCCATCCATCATATCCCTGGCCCTGAGGGTGTTCGCGGACGAAACTCAGACAACACTCTGATTAAGGAGAAGCTTGGCTGGGCCCCTACCATGAAGTTGAAGGTACAATTTTTCAGGAGTGATTTGTTTTCTTGACTGAATCTCACTTCTACTGAATGAACTAATGTGTGTTTAACTCTGATTTTAATAGGATGGATTGAGAATTACATACTTTTGGATAAAGGAACAGTTAGAGAAAGAGAAGGCTCAAGGCATGAATTTGTCAGGTTATGGGTCATCAAAAGTAGTGGGAACCCAATCACCTGTTCAACTGGGCTCTCTTAGAGCTGCTGATGGGAAAGAGTTGCTCTAAACCACCAAGACATATATGAAGAAGATGACTATATAATTTGCTTACCCAGCATATTTGGATATGACAGATTTTCATACATAAAGCAACTGCATGGATTTGGTCTTAATTATTCTTCAGCTTTTCGAACAGCAGCCATTTTATGAATATGTAGTATCTAGGGTAGAATAATGTTCTGCGCTTTCTTTTACTGATGAAAGCTTTCGATCAAATCATAGGTTTGGAACGTCATTATATCAATGACAATTAGTAGCGATGAGTGTTTGTTGTCCAGCTAGAAGATGTGATCTCTTGAACAAAAGAAGAAACAAGGGTTTAAAAGCTCAAGTATGCATATTGGTCATTCTAATATCCATACTTGTGTGAATAAAGTGATGTTAGACAACAAAATACACGAGACTCCAGCATAGTGCATTATGAAAGACAAAAATGGGGCAAAGTTCAAACTGCAATCTATGGGGCTTTCACCTGTTTTTATTTGGTTGTCATAATTTTCCTAAAAGAAGAGCAACATAAACTTTCCCTCATTTTCTCGCCATCCAATCAATCCTCGAATGGGCAACAAGCCCCTTGCCTGTTTGTTTTTAATATTAGAATAGGTAATCTAATAGAATATCGATTCCTCGATATAACAGTTTTTATGACTCCTAACTTACTTGTTAAGCAAGAATATTTGAAACCTTGGGGTTTCCTAGGATTACTAGGATTTAATTATGCGTCATATTTTATCAATGAACATAAAACTTTAGCTACCAGATCCCAGAACCTCAAACCCTAAACCCAACCTTTCTAGTTTCAACCATGTCAAACATCCCACAGGAGCTAATCTTTGACATCCTTTCACGGCTTGAGTCGAAGGATTTGATCCGATACACGTGTGTTTCCAAAGCTTGGTATGCTTTGATCCACAACCAAGACTTCATCAAAGCGCATCTTCAACTCTCCATCAAAACCAACTCTACTCGCAACATTTTATTCCATAATCGTCGTACTAATTATACCTTAGATTTCCTTTCATTGCCTTTTGACAACGATGAGATGCTCGGGACAGCCACGAAACTCGGGAGTCCGATGCCGTCAAAATACTCATGGGATATAGTTGGCTACGCCAATGGTCTGGTTTGCCTACGCAACTATATGGAAGGGGGTATTGCTTTGTGGAACCCGTCAATTCAAAAGTTGAAGAAGATTCCCGAACCGTACGCCCAGCTGCCACCACCAGAATTAGACTACGGATTCGGGTACGATTCAACCAATGATGACTATAAACTAGTGCAGATTGTGGAGCTTGCTAATGAGGAAGACATTGTTGTGAGTCATCAAGTTAGGGTTTATAGCCTAAAAGCCAACTCATGGAAAAGGATCCAGGACATTCCTTCCAGTGGTTATTATGTCTTCTCAGTAGGTTTTTGTGACATCGTGTTTCTCAATGGTGCTCTAGGTTGGCTGATGTGTGGCGAGTTATCAGATCCTCAGTGCAAAATCGTAACCCTTGATCTTGCGAGTGAGAAATATCGGGTGTTTCCCATCCCAGTGGATAACATTGAAGATCGTTATATGCCGGACTTAAAGATCTTGGGAGACTATCTGTGTATTTGTCTTAATTTCAGGTCTCGAAGGGATGTTTGGATTATGAAGGAATTTGGAGAGACAGAATCGTGGAGCCTGCTTTATTCTATTGACAGGCAACCGAATGTTTGTGTGAAGCCTTTGGCTTTTTCAAAGAATGGCGAAATGGTTCTTTTGGAAATGCTGGGCAACGAATACAGTAGGCTTTCTTGGTATGATTTGGAGAAAAAGAGTGTCAAACAAGTTGAAATTAGTGGTCTGCTTCCTTTGCGTTATTACTTAACAACCGTCTGTTGGGGGAGCCTTTGTCTTCTTGATGGCGATCCTGTTATTGCTAAGAGCTCTAACAAGAGGAAAACGTCAAGCTCTAAGAAGAGGAAAACTTCAAGCTCTAAGATGAGGAAAATTTCAAGCATCGTGAAGCCTTTCAAGCTCTGGTAGTCGAAGCAAAAAACAAAAAAAAAAGATCTGAATATTTGCTTATGATCTATGTGATCTTTGTACGTAATGATCCTTTTTTCATTATTGTAACAGTGTTAGCTAGTTTGTCAGTCTGCAGTTTTAACTCTTATCAGCATAGCTTTTCATTTATGCCAAATCAGTATAATAAGAGGGGAGAGTCTCTAGGTCGCTCTTCACCCGTTTACCTAGTCTGCAATTTTGTTTTGAACTCTTATCAAATTCTACATATATGGGAACATCTGGATATGATAGATTTCATACAGGAAGCTACTGCATGGACTTGGTCCTAATTAATTATTTCAAGGTTGAATAATTCTGCTTGTGTTCTTCAGCTTTTCGGACAGCTGCCATCATTTAGTATCCTGAACATGAAACATTATACTGTTCTGCAATTTCGTTTTGCTGATGAAAGCTTTCCTGCAAATCATAAGTTTGGTATTAATATTGTATTTGAAGAAATATCTCGTTCAGTTTTTCTCACTGTGTCTTCCAGCCCATTGGCGTGTATTTGGCACGTTCCATAAGTAGGAGGATAGGATAGGATATAACATCCTTTAGAAAATATATCAACTCAGGTTTAGTTGGTCCATGAGGAAGCTGGTGAAGCCAAGTATTGGCAACATCAAACTCATACAGTAAGCCACACATGGCCAAATATAGTTTGGCATAAATGCGTGTCTGGAAAAGCCAAGTAGAGCACCCACAATTCTGACTTCCGGGAGCCAGTAAATAGTGGAAGTGATGAGATGGCTGAGATAGTCCTAAGCTTTGAAAACAAGGAGCTCCCCATCCACCATATCCCTGGCTCTGAGGGTGCTCGCAGTCGAAACTCAGGCAACACTCTGATTAATAAGGAGAAGCTTGGCTGGGCTCCTACCATGAAGTTTAAGGTATAATTTTTGAGGAGTGATTTGTTTTCTTGACTGAATCCCACTTCTACTGAATGAACTAATGCGTGTTTAACTCTGCTTTTAACAGGATGTACTGAGAATTACATACTTATGGATAAAGGAACAGTTAGAGAAAGAGAAGGCTCAAGGCATGAATTTTTCAGTCTATGGGTCATCAAAAGTAGTGGGAACCCAAGCACCTGTTCAACTGGGCTCTCTTAGAGCTGCTGATGGCAAAGAGTTGCTCTAAACTACCAACTCATATATGATGAAGATGACTATATAATTTGTCGGCCTGGAACATCTGGATATGACAGATTTTCATACAGGAAGCTACTGCCTGGATTTGGCCCTAATTACTACAAGGTTGAATAACTCTGTTTGTATTCTTCAGATTTTGGGACAGCAGCCATTTCATGATTATGTAGTATCTATAGTAGAATACTGGTATCTAGAGTAGAATACTGTTCTGCACTTTCTTTGTTACTGATGAAAGCTTTCCTGCAAAGCATAGGTTTGGAATGTCATCATATCAAATGAAAATAAGTAGCAATGACCGTTTGTTGTCTAGCTAGAAGATGTGAACTGTAGAACAAAAGAAGAAACAAGGGTTTAAAAAAGCATTAATTGGTCATTCTAATATCTATAGAGACTCCAGAATAGTGCAATATGAAAGAAAAAAATGGGGCAGAGATCAAACTGGATTGGGACGATATATCAAGGGCTTCTTAGATATAGGTCCAATTTCATTAAGATATAGTGGAGGCAGGACATCAATTCAATGCGTTTGGCCTTCTTTTTTAGCATAATTACTTCCAGTGCCATTATACAACAAAAGGAAAACAGAAGCGACACATCCCAATCCATGCTGATTTCTTGCTTGATTAATGGAGATTGTGTTGGGTATACAAATTATGGGAGCCCGGATTAGGTCTTTGGCAGACAGTTGCAGCGCCTTACGTACAGGTATTTTTAATTTCTTGGTTTTGATTGTAACAATATATATTGTGTTACATATATATTCTGTTTTTGCGTTTTTGTTTGATGTGAAGTCGTCAACTTACCTATTGCAGGGATAGAGAGAAGCTTGTAGATGGTTGAGATCATAGCTTCCGGGTGGAATGGGTTGAAGAGGCGTTTCTATCTGCTGCATTAATTTCAGTTGTCTTACAAGGTTTGTTAAAGCAGCAACACAACAGGACGTTTCTTTGAGTGTTGAATTATCAGAATTGAGTGTTAAAGCAATGGCCAGTTGCTGTTAGTATGACGTTTCTTTGCTTGCTTCATTTTACTTTGTTGAAAACAATTCAGATTTGAAGGTCCGAAACTACATTGAATTATAGTTTATTTGCAGTTTAAATGATATATGCAATCTCTTTCCCAGATATTATGTTCTCCAATTTTGAAAGCGTACAAAGAAAACTTATCACACAACGAGAATGAGAATATCCGAATACATGATTACAGAGCAACCTGCGCAGATTAAGTTTTCTTCTATATAAAGAACCATATATAAGGAGTTACCTGTCCACTAGGTAGCATAATTACCTATATTAAAAAGGGATACCTATGACCGAGGAACAAAACAATGCAACACACCAACATGGTTTGTTTTCATTAAGGTTCACCTTGTTAAAGTAGTAACAAATTAAAATGTGGCTCACGCAAGAGCTAAAACCTTTCACAAATATTATGTTATCCTCTTGAATAGGGTTTAAAGAAAACTTATTTATTTCAAAGCGAAATTGAGAAACCAAAATACAGGAATGTAGATCAACATAGCATAGCATGAAAAGTGTCCAACAAAACTGAAAACCATGAGGAGTTACCTGTCGAATAGGTAGTTGAGTCCTATTATACCCAGCGGCGGACCCAGGAATTTTTCAGCGGAGGTGCAATTTTAAAATGCTAAAAGCTCAAAAAAAAAAAAACAAAAAAAAAGACAACTAAATATCCTTATAATTTAAACAACACTAATGTTATTCATAATTAATTGAAAAAAATAACATTACAATTAACTACATTTGTTGCCGACGAGGTTTCATATCATGAAAACGTCGCATTATATTTGCATTACTGATACAAGAAAAATGATCACAAGAGAGGATGTGAACTAGCCGGATTATTTGAAGGAAGGTTGGAACTAAACGGATTATTTGAAGGAGGATCTGAACTCTTTCTCTTAAGGGTTTTATATCTATAACTATGACTAATTGACTATAATTTATCAATTAAATAAACAAATCAATATCAAATTATCAATTAAATAAATAAAAATTAATTATACCTCGAATAGCATGTCACGTAGCCTCTTCCCCCTTAAGTTTGCTATTGTTCTTACTAATACAGAGAGAGCTAAATAAGAAAAAAAAATTATTAACAAAAAAAAAAAAGAATAAACAAAATTGGCGTTTGCTAAAAAAAATAAAAATATGCATATGACTTACTTTGGATTGACATACTCAAGAAGGAAAAAAAAAAACGCAGGTGCACACACACTTTGATGAAAATGGGTGATGTTAAATTGGTTTTTATAAAGAGAATTCCCAATCCCATTTAAATAAAGAATTCCCAAAACCCCATTGAATAAAGAGAAATCCCAATTAAAACCAAATTAGGTAAGAATTATAAAGCCATTTTAGAAGCCAACGAATGGCCCAGCAGTTTCCCTTTTTTAAACTTTTTTTTATATATAAAAACCCTGGTCCAAAACGACGTCGTTTTGGCCAAGTTTATTATTATTTTTTTAAAAGCAGCGCCTGGTCCAAAACGACGTCGTTTTGGCTAGGCTTCGTTAAAAAAAATAGAAGGTCACGCGATGCGCACAGCGCGCAGCAGCCCAGCAACGTAGCAGCTCAAGTTCACTTGCGCATTTCATCGAACAGGTTCCGTGCGTGAGCAGAGGTGCAACTCCAGCAGCTGTAATGGAGTTTTCCAGCGACCGGAGGTGCAGGTGCACCTCCTTGTGCCTGCACAGGTCCGCCATTGATTATACCTATAGCACACATATTCTCCCTAGTAATTAATCCTAGAAAATATTACCTATAACACAGAGGAAATTAATAACAAAACGTGATGTCCAAAAAAAAAAATACATATATATATATATATATAGAAATTCTCTTATGCGGACATCCAGATGTTATTATCGTGCGGACGCCATGTATTTTGTACTACCCCTCTCTGCTTTCCTGCCTATTTACAATAGAATCCGCACGATAATAACGTACGGACATCCAGATAAGAGAATAACTGTATATATATATATATAATAACAAAACATGATTTTGGGGAAATGTATGTTGTATTTGCCTTTTCTATTCAATGCCACAAGTTGAAAATGGCTAATTATTAAGACATAAATCACTATTATCCAATTCAAGTCATATGGGATATAATTGGTACAAAAAAATATTTTTAAAATAAATAATAAAAAAGATTACATCAAAAAATTTTAAAAAGGAAACTAATTCTATGTGGCACAAAAGTTAAAGAACTTTCATCAAAGTCACCAAATCCGTGGATTAACCCAACTCCTAAATGGGAATTTGAATCTATATTACATCAGAAAATTTTAAAAAGGAAACTAATTCTATGTGGCACAAAAGTTAAAGAACTTGCATCAAAGTCACCAAATCTGTGGATTAACCCAACTCCTAAATGGAAATTTGAATCTATATTAAATATGAGGCTTTCACCTGTTATTATTTGGCTTGCATAATTTTCCTTAAAAAAACAGCAACTTACACGAGACAACAAAATAGTCGAGACTCCAAATCCTTTTTTCCCTAAGTGCCGCAACACAACTTTCCCTCTCCGCAAGGGCATCAAGCCCCTTGCCTTTTTGTTGTTTATTTTAGAATAGGTAAATCTAATAGAATATTGATTTCCTCGATATAATTAATTTAATTCATGTTACCTTTTATAGTAAATTGAGCTTAGACTCATAAAATTCATTTTAAATTACCTAAAATCTTTCTTTTTATCTTTCTATTTAAAATACCCAATTTTTTCAAATAATACCCAATGAGTATGATCCAACTAAGCAAGTTACCTAATATAATTTAAAATATGATTTATTGTATTTTTTGGATTCAAAAACTACCCTTATTTATAAGTTAATGTGTTATGAGGGGTGTAACTAATGACCAGGGGCGGCCCTGGGTGATTGAAGGCCCAGGGCAAAACTCTAAGAGTGTGCCCTTTATTCATAAATTTTTTTATTATCAAATAATTAATTGAGTGCTGCTATTTTCCCATCTATCATATCTTTAAAATTTTAAAAACAAGTTTATCTTTTTGTAAAATGACTTATAAGAACTTATGTAACTCACCTTTAAAAAGCTAGAAACTAAACTTATCTGAAGTGTTAATCCAGCGTGGATGTTAACAATTTTAAAAAATTATTTTAGAATATTAAAAAATATTAAAAACTTCGTCACTTCCTTCCCAGGCTGCACCCAACAAGCCACCACCCAAACACCACCAGCCATCTAGCATAGGGATGGCAATAATACCCGTCGGGTCGGGTCCCCGGCCCTAACGGGGGGAAATCGGGGCCGGATACGGGGATCCCCGAATTTGCAAAATCCCCGACCGGGGACGGGCCGGGGATGGTATTGTTATCCCCGTCCCCGAACCCGGCCCGATAAGTAATATATTTATTTATAATAATTAATATATATATATATATATATATATATATATATTAATATAATATAATAAACCCTAGAGAGTCGTTGTCTGTCGCTCCTTATTCCTTCCTCCTACACGGGCTGCTATCTTCTCGAATTCTTTGAGCAAGCAACTGCACATCAAGTTTCGACTGCACATCTAGTTCTCTCTGTCAGCAAGGTTCTCTCTCTTTGATAATTTTATATTGTTTACTTTGTTGTCTCTAAAGCAATTAACACCACAAAGCACGGCATATGCATGTTTTGGTATGATAAAAGCTGTGCCTTGTCTGATATGCATGCTTTGTTCTGATAAAAGCTATACCTTTTTTTATATGCATACTTTATTCTTTTCCTTTTGAGAGAATAAAAAGCACCAACATGTTCATATATATATTTTTTCAATATGACATAACAAAAGGAAATCTAACAATGGTTAGTTCAATAAAAGCTGTACCTTTTCGATCTATGGAAACCATACCAAACCATTGTATGTAGTGCCCTTCAATACTATGCAAAGAGGCAACCTTGCCGAGAATAATTTTTTTGTCGTGACTATTTTTTTTTTCTAGATGGGTGACAACAATGAAGAGACTCAAGTTCCTGAAACCCAAATTGAGGAGGATAACAACCCTACACCAAATGAAAATGATAGCAATCCTGCCGTAACTGAAAATAACAACATGGAAGCCACAAGTTCAACTCAAGATGCTGTGAATAAAAGGAAAGTTAGATCTCCTGCTTGGGAACATTTTGAAAAGAAAGAAATTCAAGGTCAAATGAAAGCTGTGTGCATTCATTGTAAGAATATCTTAGGTGCAAGTAGCAAGAATGGGACTAGACATTTACTTGATCATGTAAAGTCTTGTCTTTATAAAAGACAAAGAACCATAGATCAATCAATGTTGAATCCTACAAAGTTGAGTGATGGGACTGTCAAAGAACCATAGACATTTACCTTAACTGTAGATAATTGTTCTACAAATGATTCCATGATTGCGATAGTGTTAGATAAGATTTGCTCCAGTTCACTTATGTTAGATGGACGTTTATTCCACATGCGGTGTTGTGCTCATATTCTGAATTTGGTAGTGAGAGATGGCTTAGAGGTGATTAAAAAGAGTATTGAGAAAATTAGGTACAGTGTTGCATTTTGGCTAGGAACCCAAAAAAGAGAGGAGAAATTTCTTGAAGCGGCCAGGCAGTTGAGAGTTCCAACCTCTAAAATGTTAGAACTTGATTGTAAGACTAGATGGAACTCTACATATTCCATGCTTAAGACTGCAATTATATACAAAAATGTTTTTCCTCGTTTGAAGCATCGTGAGCTGTTGTACAAAGAAGTGCCTAGTGAAAGTGATTGGGCAAAGACAAATGAGCTTGTTGATAAGTTGGCCATGTTTTATGATGTAACTGTTCTTTTTTCAGGGACCAAGTATCCTACTGCCAATCTTTACTTTAAGAATATTTGTGCTATTAGATTAGCAATTTATGATTGGCTTAGTTTTGAACAAGAAGAGGTGCAAGCAATGGCATTACATATGCAAACAAAGTTTGAGAAGTATTGGCATACAATGCATGGTTTGATGGGAGTTGCAAGTATTTTGGATCCAAGGTATAAGATGAAACAAATTGAATTTTTATGCCCTCTAATATGTCCAAACAATGCAGCTCAAGAGATTAAGAAATATAAAGATATTCTCTATGACTTGGTAAAGGAGTATCAGTCAAAATCTCAACAAAGTCAGCAGGTGCAATATGAATCTTTGATTCCTACTTCTTCATCTAGGCCATCTATGCCTAAACTTGATTTGGTAAAGCAATTGGATGTGTTTGTTTCTCACTCCACTACCCATGGACATGTCAAATCTGAGTTGGATCATTATCTAGAAGAGTCTCTTTTACCTAGGAATGATGATGATGATTTTGATATATTATGTTGGTGGAAATCAAATGGGATAAAATATCCTACTTTGCATGATATTGCTAGAGATATTTTGGCCATTCCTGTATCCACAGTTGCTTCAGAGTCTTGCTTTAGTACTAGTGGAAGGATTATAAGCCCTCATCGTAGTCGGCTTCATTCAAAAACAGTAGAGGCATTGATGTGCGCTTGTGATTGGTTATGGAGTGAGATAAGAGGTATTGAAATATTTTTGTGGTTATATTTTTCATATTAAGTAAAACGTTTTATTACTGTTTTCTGATATTATTTTTTTATACTATTAGCTTCAAGCTCTAATGAGAATGAAGCTAGAAGAGTCACCATTCAAGATGAGGAAGTTGATAATAATGAGGAAGAGGTAACATTCTTATATTTAATAGCTCTCTTTATTTTTTTAAATGAATTTTTCTTATATTGGCCAGTATCTCACTTTCTTTTAAATAATTGTAATGTCTTTATCTTATTAATTTTTTTTTTTTATAGGAGTCTACCATTGAAACAAAGAACATCTCTTTGTTTTTTGATTAAAGCTATGAATGATGAAGCATAGGAGAGTTCATTGAAATTGTGAAGTTTTATTTGATGACTGAATATTGTTAATATTTCTTTAGGATTGGTTTTTTTAATTTAAGACTAGATGGATTTGTTGTGCTTACTGGAAAAGTTTCTAAAGATTTGAATTGAGAAATTGTTTGAAGTTTTGTGTCCTCCTTCTTTGCCTTGTTGAGAAATTATTTTAACAAGAAATATCTTGTGGTGGCTATTTTTAAAATTTCACAATGATGTGACTGTGATTTAGAAAATTATTTTAAAAAGAAATATCTTATTAAAAACCGGGGATTGGGGCGGGTATGGGAGGCACTTCCCCGACGGGGACGGGGACGGGGATTCCCCGAAAAGCCTAAACCGGGGATTGGGGCGGGGGCGGGGACGGGGACAGGGACGGGGATGGGGAGTGGGGACGGGGATGGTATTGCCATACCCGGCCCCTAACCGGCCCGTTGCCATCCCTAATCTAGCACAAGCCTAACAGCACCCACCCGCCCAGCTAGCTCTCAAGACACCTAATCCCCATCAAACCAAATTATCCATAACCCATTCTACATAATTACCGACCCAATTTGACAAAACTCATTAACTAGTGTATTGCAATTTGCAAGTATGAGAATCAATTGAAATAGCCCTCCTCACCATTTGAGACAAAAACCCAAAAAGCCTGATAAGCAAATCCTTGTTTAGAGAAACCCAGGGAGGAGATGTGTGCTTGGGGTTGGAGAGAGAGAGAGAGAAAGAGAGAGAATTCTTATGCCTGCCACTCCAATGCCATACCCATTACATTTAGTTATTTTATTTTTTTATGAGCACTTTTAATTTTGTTTTGCATATACATGTATATTTTTTTGTCTGATCATATACATATATATAGGCTAATATAAAAAAATTTGTGCCCTTCTCAATCGTGGGCCCCGGGCAGTGGCCCTGGTTGCCCTGGCTAAGGGCCGACCCTGCTAATGACACATGTTGAATTTGGAAAGATCTCTAAATTGTTGTAATGGATGTAGGAATTAATTGAGAAACTTATTTGAAATTAAATATTAAATTCAACATTAACGTATTAGTAATCTATAAGTGATTAACGTTTTGGTTTATTTAATAAAAAATTATGTTGTTTTCCTTTTATGAATTATACGTCTAGTAATCTATGTTATTATAGTTTTATGAATAATAGTGTACATTCTAATTATGTTGAAAAATAATTTGATAATCTATTTATTGTTTTTAATATATATATATATATATATATATATATATATATATATATTTTAAATGAACCTATTTTTTCTCTAAATAATGTACCTTTTTTTTTCTCTAAATAAAGCATCTATGACTTGTTTTATGAAAAATAATTTGATCATCTTTTTATTATTTGTTTTATGAAAGCTTTTTTTTTTTTTTAAATGAACCTATTTTTTCTATCCAAATAATGCACCTATTTTTTTCTCTAATAATGTACCTAGTAAAACAATTTACATGCTATAATGAACCTATTTTTTCCCTAAATTTTATATATGTTTTTTTCTCTAAATAATGTACCTATTACTTGTTTTATGAAAAATAATTTGATAATCTATTTATTTTTTGTTTTATGAAATTTTTTTTAATTGAACCTATTTCTTTTCTCTAAATAATGTACCTTTTTTTCCTCTAATAATGTATACCTAGTTAAAAAATTTACCTAGTATAATGAACTTTTTTTTTTCTAAATAATGTACCTATTTATAATTTATAAAAAATGTGCATAAATTTCAATTATACAATGTGCCTATTTTCTATAAATTATTGTGTACCTATTTTTATTTTATAAAAAATGTACGGAAATTTAAATTACAAAGTAACTGACCTAGTTTTTTTAATTATTTTGGTAAATAATATACCTATATTTTTATACGTATATATTTGTATTTATATTGTTCATATGTACATTATTGGATATATAATTTACATTTTTTTTTTTTTGCAATTTTAGGGGGCCATATGTTAGAGGGAATGGCAACCAAAAGAAATAGCGTGATTGATATGCTATAAATAGGGAGTTTTAATTACAATTATGGCAGTTAATGAAATGTTTGGAATAAATTATAAATCAAATATGAAGTCTGATGGCAACGATGTAAAAACATAGGAATACTATGACCTCTTATATTATGCTGGTCTTATAAGTTTGAAATTGGGTCTCAAACCCTAAAGCCAACCTTTAAAGTTTCAACCAAGTCAAACATCCCACAGGCGCTAATCTTTGACATCCTTTCCCGTCTCAAGCCGAAGGATTTGATCCGATATATGTGTGTTTCCAAAGCTTGTTATGCTTTGATCCACAACCAAGACTTCATCAAAGCGCATCATGAACGCTCCATCAAAACCAACTTTACTCGAACCATTTTATTGCAGGTTGCTACTTGTCCCTTAGATTTCCTTTCATTACCTTTTAACAACGATGAGATGCTCGGCACAGCCACGAAAGTTGGGCGTCTGATGATTTCAAAATACCATCTTACTAACACAGTTGGCTACGCCAATGGTCTGGTTGCCATCTGCAACTACACCGATGAGTATATTGCCTTGTGGAACCCATCGATTCAAAAGTTGAAGAAGATTCCCTTCACAACCCATGAACCGCATGCGCATCCGCCATCACCAGATTTCAGGACTATGGATTCGGGTACGATTCAACCAATGATGACTATAAACTAGTGGCGATTGTGCACTTTGGTGATGGCGAGGATGTTACCTTGAGTTTTCAAGTCAGTGTTTATAGCCTAAAAGCTAACTCATGGAAAACGATCCAGAACATGCCTTGCGGTGGTTTTTCGTTAGGGTAAATGGTGGAAAACCCCCCTGGACTATTTGGCTTGTCGAAATGTCCACCCTGAATTTTTTTCCAGCCAATTTAGCCTTCGTATTAAATTTAATCGCCAATTTCACCCCGCCGTTAGGGGTTCCCCAATTCCATCCAATGCCCGTCAAAAAAACCACGTGAGAGGCACGTGAGTCATCTGCTGAGGGTAATATCGTCCGACTCAGCATCGAAGTCTTCATCTTGGTGATGGTAGCTTTCACACATCTCCATAGAATTGGAATTGGAATTACAATTCGCCTGGGAATCGAATTCCCCTAGACTCTGGCACATCTTTTCGAACGAATTCAGGGCTTTGGGCTCGAACTGAAAACTGGGTTTTTCTCCGATTGGCTCGCCGATTAAGAAACTGGAGCATCCGTCGTCGATGACTCTGAAGGGCAAGAGCAATTCTACAGATTGGTCCAAGAACGAGTCGTGGGGCTTGGTGAATTTCCGAGGATTTGTGAAGTTTTTGGTGGAGAAGATGTTGGGGTAAGCTATGGAGAGCAATGCGGCGGCTTCATTGAAAGTCTGGTTGGGGCGTTTTCGAGGGGTTCGGGGCTTTCGACTTGAGATTGCGAGGCCTGAGTTGCTTGATTCTGAGAGAGTTGAAGAAGGAGAAGATGTGGAGGTTCGGGTTGATGTGGATGGGGATTTGACTATGTCAAGCTCAAATGCATAGGTTCTTTCGCCGCCGCTGAAACACGAAGACATTTGTGGATGGAACAAAAGGCAGAGGAATTGAATTGAAAAACCCCAAAATTCAGGTGGTTGTTGAGTTAAAGCCCATAAGAAACAGAGGAGATGAACTCATAGAGCTGAGGAACTAAAGTAAAACCCAATATTCAGACTGAATTCGAGCTGTGGCTGCTCAACAAGTAGACTTTGAAGACTAAAAAAGCCAAAATCTTTTCCGTGCCTCTCACGTGATTTTTTTTACGGCCATTTGGATGGAATTGAGGAAAACCTAACGGCGGGGGTGAAATTGGCAATTAAATTTAATACGAATGCTAAATTGGCTGAAATTTTTTTTCAGGGTGGACATTTCGACAAGCCAAATAGTCCAGGGGGTTTTCCACCATTTACCCTTTTCGTTATATTCAGATTACCTGGTGTTTTCAAACGGTACTCTAAGTTGGCTCATGTATAAAGAGTTAAATGGTAAAGATCGGTACAAGATCCTAACCCTTGATCTTGCCAGTGAGAAATATCGGGAGTTTCCCATCCCAGACCCAATCGATGGGGGTGACATTGAAGATTATACGCCGGATTTGGGGGTCTTGGGAGACTATCTGTGTATTTGTCTTACATTATACGACTCTCAAAGGGATGTTTGGATTATGAAGGGAAATGGAGTGACAGAATCTTGGAGCCCGCTTTGTTCTATTTACCTGCTTGGGAAGCCTTTGTTGTTTTCAGAGAACAGGGAAATGGTTCTTTTGATGATGGAGCGCAAAGGATACAATAGACTATATTGGTATCATTTGGAGAAAAAGAATTTCAAAAAAGCTTTTCGGCTCCGTCGGCGTCCACTCACAGCAACCATCTGTCGGGAGAGCCTTTGTCTTCTTCTTGATGAAGATCCTATTAAGAGCTCTAAGCAGAGAAAATTTTCAAGCGAGTGAAGGCTTTCAAGCTCTTTATTGTAACAGTGTTAGGTAGTTTGTTAGTCTGCAGTTTTGTTTTGAACTCTTATCAAATTCTACAGGAAGCTACTGCATGGATTTGGTCCTAATTATTTACGGTTGAATAATTCTGCTTGTGTGTTCTTCAGCTTTTCGGACAGCCCCCGTTGTGTGCTATCTAGATTCTAGAATAGAATCCCGAACATGAATCATTATACTCTTCTTCAATTTCGTTTTGCTAATGAAAGCTTTCCTCATAAATTTGGAAGCAAAACCTCGTTATAACTTATACCAATGACAATAAGTAGCATTGCAATGAGTGTTTTTTGTCTATCTCTCTCTACAAATAAAGAAGAAACAAAGGGTTTAATAGCTTTAAGTGTTTAAGTGAGGTTAGATGTAAATAAACACTTTCAAATAAAGAAAAATCATGATTTGTTTTCATCTCCGACACGACAAGGACCTCAAACCTAATATCTTGTATCCATTCACTCATCAAAAAAATTATGTAGTTTTCACTTTAAAATTCGTAATTCAATACTTAAGAAATTAAAAAAGATTTTTAATTTTCGCGATTGATAGACTTTTCCTGTTCTAAATAAATAATATGTCGTAAATGTAATTTGGATTTTCATTTTTTACTAGCAATATTGAGGGAGAAAATTTCCAACACAAAATTAAAGGTTTTTATCAACCCCTGTGTTAACTGGGGTATATTTTCCAACCATCAGATTCGACATCAACAGTCAAACATTATTTTTAAATTAAAAAAAATGGAGCCAAGTCGGTGGCCCTGGCCTATAAAAACTCTTTGCAATTGAAAATCAAACACATGAGACGAGACAACAAAATAGTCGAGACTCCAGATCCTTCTTTTCCCTCACTTTTTCCCCCAAAGAAAAACTTTCCCTCGCTTTCCCGCCCTCCAAACAATCCCCGAATGGCCGCAATCAGTCTCCGAAAGGGCAACACTCGTCTTCCCCCGGAAGTCAATCGGGTTCTCTACGTCCGCAATCTCCCCTTCAACATCTCCAGCGAGGAGATGTACGATATCTTCGGCAAATATGGCGCCATACGACAGATACGCATCGGCACCAACAAGGACACCAGAGGCACTGCCTTTGTCGTTTACGAGGACATCTACGACGCCAAAACGGCGGTGGATCACCTCTCCGGCTTCAACGTCGCCAACCGCTACCTGATCGTGCTTTATTACCAGCAGGCGAAGATGGGCAAGAAGCTTGATCAGATGAAGAAGGAGGAAGAAATCGCCAAGATGCAGGAGAAGTACGGCGTCTCCACCAAAGATAAGTAGTTAATTTTGTGTGATTTAACTCTTCTTCTGGTTGGAAATCGTTGGGTTTATGTTTTTGTATATGTTGAGGGTTATATCTATGCTCTGGATTTTGTAATCTAACTATTTGGGATTTGGATGGTTTTTTTAATGCTCTAATTGGCTCTAATTGGCTCTAATTGATTTGTTTTGTAATTTCTTCTGCTTTGATTTGTTTTGGTTTGTGAATGTAGATGTGATGAATTTGAAAACAATGGTAGATTTTGAGGTATGCATTGTTGAATGAGATTAGTGATTGAACGCTTTTGATTTTGTTGGTTTTAGAATTTTGAGGCGAGGTATAGTATTTGATGCAAAATCAAGTTTTGTCACTGATAATAAACGTGATATTTAAGGCGGCATGTTTGTGTGGATGTGTTGTGTCTATGGATTGCCATGTGATCAAATTTTGTATAAGCTCAATGTGCAAGTCTCTACATTAGGAATACTGGTATGGAGAGTTGAATTTTCTTAGGAAAGTGCTGAAATTGAAGAAATATCTCGTTCAGTTTTTCTCATAGTGTCTACCAGTCCATTGGCGTGTATTTGGCACGTCCCATAAGTAGGAGGAGAGGTTAGGATATAACATCCTTTAGAAAGGATATCAACTTTTTGTAAGATTTCACATGTTTAGTTTAGTTGGTCCATGAGGAAGCTGGTGAAATCCTATATGGCATTATCCCTTTCTTTTGTAGTTTTTGGGTGGAGAGGGGGGAGGGGGGTGTTGTCCTGCTATAGTGGGCTACAAATTCCACTGGGATGGCTTTGATCCGGTTGTTAGTGCTCACCAAATATCCTATCCTCATCCAATGTGCCAAACACAAACCTTAATACACAGAATGCTTGTAGCTGCTTTCTATTCTTTGGTTCGGATTGGATTGTAGATTTGGGGAGAAGTGATGGAATTTGAGCACGAAGAGACAATATACAATTAAGAGACTGAAGAATGCCCTTGGATGAATTTGATTTCTACTTACTAGTTCCGTCTATGCTTGCTGATTTTTGCAAAACTCAAGGATTGACACGGGGAAGAATTCATCTTTCCCGGCAGTAGATTAGTGGATTTGTTAAAGGATGTATCTTGAGTAGCCTAAATGTGTAATTAAGGGAGCAGCTGTTGCATAGAGGCAAATTCTATAAATAAATAAAAACAGACTTGTCTATAATAGAAAACAAATTCTGCTGCAGTTTTGGTGATGCACCAGAAATAGAAATCAAAGCAATGGGCTTACAGTGAATATAGCTTAATAATTGAATCAGGAATGATTAATCTATGAAGGGCTAAGCTTAAGAACACTATTTTAGTTCAGATTTGATTTTCATTGAATCAATAGGGAAATGTATTTAAAAGAACTTTTATACTGCTATAGCAACCTTGGAATCCCCTTCATTACATATGTTTTCATGAAATCTTAGCCATACAAGCTCATTTAAAAGTCACATGACAAGAACTTCTAAAGCTTTTAGTCTATAGTTAATAGTTATAACATAATATAAAGCAAGATAATTCTCATGACATGACGATTACGAACTTGATACATAATAATAACCAGTATGTAGGTCTGAAGGCTGGGCCTACTTGGGCTTAGAAGTCTTCTTAGGTGCTCTGCTTCCAGGAGAATTGTCTAGACTGTTTGTGGGTGTAAGATGGCGGTCAACTTCTTTTGACTTATTTGAGATTGCATCCATTGGAAGTTGGAAGATTGGAATATTTACCTATTGCTTGGAGAACACTGCAATTGAAGCTTACTTTCTACTTTTTCAAGATCCATACACGTAGCCTTCCCCCTCCGAACTCCATCCCCCCATGTGTGGTGGAACTCAAGACCTGCTATTAGAGAAGTGCACCATCTTGGTGGCAGTGATAATGACAGATGATTAAGGGTAAAGTGAATGGGATGTTAACAGTAAGGGATGCACTTTGTGATAGGTTCCTGTTTCCAGGTAAAACTAGTTTTGTCTACCTATTAAAGAATACTCTAAACTTGACTTACAGTTCCAATTACCATCTTTCCCCCCTACTTGTTTGTGTGGTTTTTTATATATATATTTTATTTATGTTTTTGTGGTTGGTCTTGAAAGCTTTGTGGAAAGGAAGGGTTTTTGATGTCACTATTTCTTCTACTGTTTTCTACTTATTACTTATTTCTTCCTCAAGTTCTTTAATGTAGTCATTGTGTCCTTACTGGTTAGGATTATAAAAACATGAGAAGGTGCAAGTAATAGTGTTAGCTTTCAACTCTCTGACCCATAAACATGAGAATATTTTGAAATTGTTTGCTGCCTTGTTTAATGGAAGGGCCGAGATTCTGTCTGCGAGTGGACGTTCTAGATGATGTTATAACACCACCCAACTACCAAACAACTTGACCGTAGCCCTGCTTGTCGACACCAAACATCGGAGATACTGGTCAACATTGTCATAAAATGACACTGCATATGCAATTGATTAGAATAAAGTTTCTCTAAAAAGAGACTGAAATGATATTTCTCTGCAGACCATTGACTACAAATTAGCAAAGCAAAACTCATTTCTAGCTCGCCCCTCGCATTATTTATTTATTTTTAAATAATTTTTTTTTAATTTTCCCCTATTAAGGTTATCTATTAATTATTATGATACTTGAACAACCAGTTGTACATGTCTCAATGAGAATCATAGAGATTTGATTATTTCTCTTTTTTGGTTTGGTAGGCCAACGATAGCCTTCTGGCCTTTGTTTGAATGATTTTTTCTCAAACCGAAGAAGAAATATTTATCCTCATTCCAATGTTTCCATGAGTGGATTCAAGTTCAAATGTCCCTTTCCAAACATTTCATGACTCATCAAATAGATTTGTTCAAATTATTATCACTCTGAATTTATCTATTTTACTAACCCGAGAATTCAATTCAAGCTCAAAAAGTGGGTTATGCCATTCAATCAGGGTAGTGAATCCACTCATTATGCGCCTACTCGTAAGTTAGATTTATTTGAAGTTATTTATACTATTGTTTATAATATCAATCCAAGCCAAACCTCTCCCCCAACTCAACATAAAGTAAATAATAATAATGAAGTGAGACTAGACTACTTACAGTTTGAAGACCAACAAATCATGCAAAATGTCAACATGAAATGACAGCATAAATCAACCTAGCTTTCCCAAGAAAAAAGGGCACAACTGAGATCAAAGGATTAAAATGGAAGTGACTTTTGAACGTAATGCAAGTGAAAGTATAAGCTTTTGAAATACGGCAATAAACTTTCTTGAAAGCTCTTTGCAGCTGAGAATGGCCTGCTAATAGAAATGAATTAAGAACAAAGTTGCTAAATTCTTTTTTATTTGGTCAACAGTTTGCTAAATTCAATTCCAAGTCGCTTCGCCTTCCAAATTGCCAATGGTCATGAACTAAAAACAAAGCTTGCGAGGTTCAATACCAGGTCACTCTGCTGACTATCTAGATACTCTGTTTTGAGCCCAATTACAGGATTCATAGATATTTATTTATTTCATATTTCTAAATTTTATGTTCATTTTGTTTTAATTTTCTGTACTTTTTTTTTTAATACAAGTCATAGTCTAAATTACAAAGGATTGAAGATTTTGTGATTTCTAACACACGCTATCAAAGTTGAGTCATGGCCACTAGTCTGTAAATTAAGATCTATTTTCAGCGGAAGTCGAAATCCAATTGGAATGAGTGGCATAAAATGGTTTGGCTATATCCTACTGGAAATCCAATGGGAACCTTCTTGAATTGGTCATAATAGAATACATCCTGAATCCAAAAAATAAATAAATATTCTATAAATATTAAAAATAAAAATTATATAATAAAAAAGTAAAAACCCCACTAAAAAAGATGGTACTAGAATTTGCTTATAAAACAGCAACAGAATGTCGACATCAATTGAAGCTTGTCGAATACAAACAATCAAGTGCATCATTTAAGCAAAGATTTTGGCCAATTTTTGTTGTTGGGTATATTTAATTCCTCATTCAAGTTTGAAGTACTTGTACAATAATTAGTGGTTGTAATTCAAATCTAAAAATATCCTTCGCCTCAGTAAATAAATATTAATAAGAGGTGATTTCACAGGCTGCATCATATATCATTTATGAAGCTCAGGCTCAGGCTCAGACTCAGGTAATTTCACAGGCTTTCTGAGGATCCTCCAGCTAAACAGTAGCATCTGCAATATCTCATCACCTCAATTTTCTCTTCTTTCTTTTTTTTTTTTCTTTTTTTCTGATGTTCTAACAGTTAATTTAATTTTTTCCTCAAATGGTTCACAAAACTGTCCTCTTTTGAAAGAATTAATTGGGGTTTTTTTGCCATTTGTTATTTCCTGTATTAAATTTGAGTCAGTAAAATAAATGCAAGTATTTATGTTTAATTGGCTCAAAAGGGTTGCATAGTAAAAGCCCATCTAGAAAGCGCCAAGCCAATCAAGATCATTTCTTTTTCTTTTTCTTTTTCTTTTTCCTTTTTTTTTGGTTTGATAGATAATACAAGGATTACGACTTGATGAATTTGGGTAATTTTGTGGGAAATGTTCATTTGGAAAGCAACAATCCGCCAAATGCAACCTATTGGTCACACCAAAGGCAATCAAAAAACTTACTGGTGGTCGCACAAAATGCCGGGGTTTCCGCATAAACCTGTTTTGGCCATTTAGCCATTTAGCTTGGAGAATATGTTGAATCTGATTAGAAAAAGAAAAAAAAAACAAAGCAAATGTGACCATTAATTTTGTATGTGGCTAATTGTTTTTGTTTTTGGGTCCAATTATAATCCCCCTCTCCTTTTCAAGTCTTTTCACTTTGTCGCAAATGAAATATTGAGACGGAATAGAATTGGTTGTTGTTATAGGTCTTGGGGCATTTCCTTTCATGATTTTTAAAATTATTGTTTTTGTGTGGAATATTATTAGTCGACTTATTGAGTCTAAATTTCATGCTACAATGAGTTGAGCAGGGCGCATGATTCATTTCTAGTCGTTGATGTATGTGTCATCACCTAATTTGATGTGCAAAATTCTCCTATATCCATGTCAAAAATAATCGCTATATGTGTACGTGATCGACCAAACGATATTGACCAGGCGTTTAAGCTTTATACTAAAGATTTAACAAATATACCATCAAGTGACATTCATTTGATTATAAGCATAATATCAACCCAAAATTTAATATATGTAGAAGATCTAAACACTAATAAAATACCAATAAAATCAAATGATGTGCTAACAAATAATTGAAGTTTGTTTCTTCTTTTTCTTCCTTAGCAGTTTATGAGGATGTTATCCATCCATGTCCAAACTTGGATAACCCCTAGAAATAAGTGGATTTTATTGGATTTTCCCCTAAATACAAAATAATCAAATTGGGTTTGTTTTTATTATAGTCTAGTCTAAGCAAGGAAAAAAAACAGTTTATTTTAGTTCCTTATAAAAGTCATGAAACATTAATTTCTACGGAGTTTGAATGAGACCATTTTGTCTTGACATAAACTGCTGACCATGGCTCGGCTGCTACGTGCATCTTCATGATTTGTTTTGGTTCATACAATAAAAACAGTTGACGTGAAAATATTAATTGTTTTGTGACAGCAAATGTGAATCACATACTGATTTTAGGTTGAAAAAACAAAATTATTATTATTATTTTTTATTTTAATGATGGTGAGAGCTTCATATTGGTTTTGATTTGAAGCCTAAAGTCAAGCAAGAAGCATTCAACTCCATTGAAATCATCTGTCCCCATTAAAGCGATGGGAGATATGCTAAATAAATTTATAAAAATAAAAAAATTACTTCTCCATGATTTGTTATATAAATTTGTGGACTGTATGTTTCAAAGTGACCTCAATTTATATTCTCATTATGTTTTTTGAGTGTGATGGATGGATGGCCTCATCATCAAGCTATGTGTGCACATAGTGTTACAAGAAAACACAGTTGTGAAGTTTTAACTTTTTACCATTGATCCACGTCATCCTCCGTGGACACCTGTCATGCATTTTTTATTTTTTTTGGTCTAAACCATGAGGTGGTCCTGGATGGGCCTCAACTATGGGTGGCACCTTTAAGCCTTAACCACAACCCAGACTAATCCCCACTCACACCGGGTCGGCCCATAAGGGGTAAAGTGTTGGCCAAAGTGGTGACTCCGTACCAGAGCAGGGATCGAACCCCTGACCTCTCTTAAGGAATGAGAGTGCCGAACCACTCACACCAACTACCTTGGTTCACCTATCATGCATTTATGTCTCAAGCAGGACGAGAAAGAAAAAATAATAATAATAAAGAGGGAAATAAAGAAGAAAGGAAAAGATAAAAGGTTGGCTTGTGTTATAATTTGACATCTTATATACTGTTAAACCTTTTTAGACTTTAGGGTTTGTTTCTATACTATAGAATTGTGGATGGATGGTTTTTTCTTTTCTTTAAATAAAATTTGAATACAAATGATAATTTAAATTACTTTAAGTGGGCATACTCACTGCTCTAACCAATTAGTCTAACATGCATATGATATGAATAGAGGTGTTTAATAAGATGAATATATAACCTTTCTTTTTTGTGTTACGCATATAAAAGTGTTGTATGGTATAAATTTTCGTTTAATTGTATAATATAAATCCGCAATTTGATAATGGACTCGTTTGGTGCCTAAGGATTGGATTCAATAACTCAATAGATTCAAGGTATGGATAAGTTATAAGGTGTTGATATCTTACCAGATTTTGGGAATTGGATCAAATAAATTTCTTTCATGAGTAAACCATCACCTACCGGACAAAATTTCTTCAGTTCCTCCTTCAACATACCTCAAATCTAATAAGTTATCTCTAGACAACAACAAAAATCATGAAGACATTATATGATTAATTGGGTAGATTCAAAACATTTCTGTGCACGTCTGGATAATAGTGTTGTGGATGAAAATGCGTACATACATTGTACTCATTCATTCATGCTCCTCTGGGTGGGCAGTGAAAGAATCTTCTTCTGATAATATGAAGCCCTTGTGAAAGTATATGGTGACAGAATATTTGTAAATGAATAAAGAAATTGATCAGAAGCAGAAAGAGGAAAAAAGCAAAAAATATGAGGGACCTGAGAGCGCCACATGTCATCTAAACACTGGGTCTATATTTCGTACAGGATAGAGAATGCATGAATGAAGAGCAGGGCAGTGGCAGTGGCAGTGGCATCAGCACAGACATGTCAAATCATGATTGGATAAGAGTGAAGGAGCCCTAGACTTTTCGTGAACCCCTCACAGGGTTTTTGGGGTTGGTACATTCCTCAAATTTTGTGCTATCAAAAAAAGAAAAAGAAAAAGAAAGCACAAAACCTAAAAAGCATATGTCCAAGAGAATATCCTAATCCCACAGCCAAACAGTGTAGAATCCACTACTGTACAGATGGGGATGGGTGCACCTTATCCTCTCTCCCCAATTTCCAATATCCAAACACTTGATTTCGTGTGGTGTGGGCAAACTTGGGTGAAAGAATGAAATCAAATTTGCACATCACAAGCAATCTCTCGCTCTCCTCGTTGAGAGAGGAGAGAGAGAGAGGGTAGGTGGGAAGTTGCTTTCACAAGGGTATTAATTTTTTTTAATTTTAAAACTCTGTGGCAATTTATTTTTTTGCTTTGAACAAAAAAGAAAGCCCCAGCATCAGACTTATCACCCCAAAAAAAAAAAACATTTAAAAAAAGGAAAGGGACCCCACAACCACAACCCCCACTTTTGGAGCCTTTGTAGTTCTTGAGAGCATTGTAACCGACCCTACCCACTTGATAAAATTATAAGATATGAATGAGCATAGCAATAATAATATGAACATATATTTTACACAACATAATGGATTGCGAAGCCCCCACCACAATCACTTCTAAGCAAAAAGATTGTAAATTGGTTGAGAGGATCACATTTTTTAATCATATTAATAAATCCTTTCCTATGATAATTGACGCGTAAAAATAATTTGCAATTATAATAATAATTAATGTAATAAGTACACATTGAAATGATATCTATTATAAATAATAGTCAGGTCGCATTAGTTAACACGTAGTCGAAAACTTATGATCCCATTGAAAAGAAAATTTTGGGCAAATCTGTCACCAATGTAGCACAAACAATAGAAGGGCCAACAAGGTTGATTTGTCTGTAGATAGCCATGATGCACTCGACTGTTGAAAGCGTGTGTCTGAATTGAACCAGAAAAGAGGGGGTTTCTCTTTCTCAGAAGGTGGGTTTATAAGGTTTTCAACCCTCCAAGAGGCTTGAAATTTGTCAAACACTCCACTGTTTTGATCATGTATTAAGTATGATACTTTAAAAATATGCAGCACACTCCACTTCTCCTATTATTATTATGGAACAAACTGTTGAAAGCTAATAAAATTTAGTAAGAGAATCAAATATATTAGACTCAACGCATTCGTTATCCTTCGGGTGATGTTTCCATTATCCCTAATTGTCAATTTGAATCACAAATTACCCCTAATTATCAGTTTTACCCCAAAAAATACATCAAGCAATGCACAATGGACATCTTAAACAAAAGGACATGAGTCCTAAATTCTTGCAAAAAAAAAGACCCAAACACAAAAATCTTTTATCTTCTTCACCGCCCAGTCAAATTGTTGCACGTGTTGGAGAGTAGCTTGTTGTGAGTCGTGAGAGCAGAGAGTCCTCAGTCAAACTAACACTTCCACACACACAAAAATGAAGTGTCCCTCATTTCTGGTGGGTCGTGGATGAACAGAATGAAACTCGTTTACTGGTTTGCACTTTTCACGAGCAAATAAATAATAAAATAAACACAACCAAATTAATAAAATTGCAGGGAATATCACGCAATCCTAACGAGTTTTATTCATTATTAACCCCTCACGGCCTTCGAGATTCCACGAGCCCCCCCTTCCCGTCTGCCGTCATCTTCATCATCATTTTCTCTCTCTTTTTTCTTTAATGATTTTAATTTTTTTCGAAAAAAGTAAAAATGCCCTAAAAAGATGAGAAAATTGAGAAAAGAGACTCTCATCCCACTTTGTTCCCCTTTCAAGAAACCGTCACTGCAGAGAGTACATTGCCTCAAAATACCCACCACCAAACTAATTAGTAATTATTAATAATAAATTAGATGCATAAATAAGTAAATTACTAATTTAAATACCAGGTGCTAAATATTATCTGTTTTTCCTCTTTTCTATTTTTAAAACTATTTTTATTACATAAAGATCATGGTGCATAGATTTACTTGCTTCTCTTACATTGGGGTGCCCTTGCTAACAAAAAAGGAAGGGGAAACTGGGAAAAAGACACAAGTTCAAAAGCCTGTACCAGTACACTCCTACTATTCCAACTGCCATTTATATATTTTCACTTATATTTTTATATTTTATATCTTTTTTTTTTGTCCGTGGATTTTCAAAATTAAGAAAAAAGGAAAAAACCAAAATTTTCCTCAACATTTCTCCTTGAGCAGCGAGGCCAATCCGGTCACGACCCTCGCTCCTCTCTCGACGCTCTTCGGCTTTATCGCCGGCGGCTGCCACTTCACCGCCGCCTTATCGCCGGAAAGTGGATTTTCCGCAGGCGACGGCAGAGGTGTAGTCGGCGGCGACGGGCTCTTGCCGAAGATCAACTCGAGTTCGCCGCAATCGCTGAGATTGTCGGTCTCGGTCGGAGAATCGGAAACTATGGTTTGGACCTCAGGCGCCGGAGCGGCGTCGTTTTGGGGATTGGTTGCGGTGGCTCGGGTGTAGGGAGAGAGCCACTTGGCGCGCATGTACTCGGCTTTCCGCCATGGAGGGAAGTGCATGCCCTTCTTCTTCAGGCTCTGTTTGGCTGCCTCCGACACGATGGAGACGATCTGGCCAAGACGGTCCGATTTTCCAACAAAAATGTACGGCAGGGATTGAAGGACGGCCTTGTAGGGCCCAGTGGATCGAGCGACCTCAAATTCCGATCGGAAATCTATGTCAATCAACAACCTGTCGCCCTCTACCATCACATCGATATACTCGTATTCACCTGAAGCCCAAAAGCCAGAACCAAAATTATTATTTTTAATTCTCAGAAAATCTGTTTGGATGCTCGGAAAGTGAGAGAGAATTTTAAGTACCGGCGGGGAAAGAGGACGATTTCTCCCATTTCGATTTGCAGATGGAGGAATCGTAGCCGAGAGAGTTGAGTCCGTCGGTGACGACCTTCCTCCAATCGTCTTTCTGTTTCTGATTCTTGTTTGCTTCGACGATCTTCGCTGTATCGGCTAAGAGGTTTCTCTCCGCCACACTCACGCATGGAATCAGACTCTGATTTTACAAAAAAGCAACAATCAATCATCTAAATACTCTGTTTGGTTGCCAGGAAACCGCGAGAAAATGAACAGCTACAGTAATAAAAACGTAAAAAGAAGTATAGGCAGAATTGGGGCGACGAATATACCTTCAGAATATCGGAGGCGTCGCCGCCGAACGAACCCGAGGGGATTGAATCACCAAAACCGCCACCGAAGACGTCAAGCTCGTCGTCGGAGCTGTCATTGCTGTTGCCATGAAAGCAATTGCAGCGGTTGCGGCCACATTTCTGCGGTGGCTGCTTCTCGTTGCTTTCTTCGATGAAATTCTGAACCATCTTCGCCAAGCAAACCGAGCTCGGCTCGAACTCCGTGGTAGCAGCGGCGTTGCCTCCGTCCTTGCTGTTGTTGAAGCTCTGCTGCGGTGACTCAGTACCACTGCTAGGCTTCTCCTGAGCCGAAGAAATTCTAAGCACGCTCGGGAACTGCCGGTCAAACAGCCTCCTGAGCCTCGATTTCAAGACCGGTTTCGCCGAGTCGACCCTGGCCGGTTCGATCAAGGCCTCGGAGTCGACATCTATCGGCTGGATCTTCATCGGAAATGGCACAGAAGAGGGAAGCTCCGGGAATTTCTTTAGGATTTTAGTGCTTTTTTTGCTGTGGTTTTACAAATTACAAATGACTAGGCTGACGCACCGCCTATCTATATCTCAGTTCTGCTCAATTTTCGGAGCCTCATAAACTTTGGGATCCAAAATCAAAATCCACAGACACACAGACTCTTCGCATTTACACCGCTACGAAATTACCCAAAAATTTCTACAAAAATGAACTCGATTCTGAAATCAACGTTTTCTTCATCCACATTCACTCTCCTCCTCAACTACCAAAAACACTCAAAAATCTCAACGCGCTCTCCGACTACAAGGTGAATCCGGTCCAAAAGCTCCAAAATTAAGATTAAACAGAAAAATTCGTACCACTCTCTAGAAACTGTTAATGTTTTTGTTTTTTTGGGGAAAACTTGAGCTAAAAGAGTATGGCTTCCGATGAGGGTTTTTCGTGGAAAACGTGACGGCGACGATCGAAGATACGAACATTTCGTATGCATATGAGTAGTAACGTCGCCGGAACATTCATTTCCGGCGATGTATTCTCGCCGGCGACGATGCTGGTGGTGGTGGTGACAGGTGAGCTGATGATGAAGAAGAGAAGAGAGTTTTGAGTAATCTGTGGGTGAGGCAAATGGGTTTTGTGAAGAAAAGAGGTTAGATGGGTTTGGGTTTTATATAGGGGGAAGCTGAGGGGTCTGCTTACCAGGATCGGGTCTGCCATGTTGGATATTACGTGGAAGAAATTATCCGGAAAATGCAGTTTCCAGCGTGGGGTGGTGGATGATGATATATGGATGAAATGACCACCGTGCCCTTCGTAAGCAGACGACATCGAAAACTGGCACAAGGGAGGGGATCGTGGGGTCGTAAAGTCGTGTGAGAGATGGGTGGGGAACGAGGGGGAAGTGTAGGGTGTGAGGTTTTTCGAGAGGTGCGCAGCTAAACGGTTGTGCGACACGTAGTTTGCGTTGGTTCGAGCGCGGGGTCTGTTTTGGAATTTCGTGATTTTAAACTGACTGCAACGCAAGGACATCATTTTGGACCGTTTTAGATTCCTACCCCCGCCCCTCCTCCCTCTCTTTTTGAGCTTTGAGCTACATAACTCCCCCTTTTTTGTGTTTAACTGAGCTCAGTAACTCCCTTTTCTTTTGGAAAAAGAAAAGGGGAGAAAATTCAAGTTATTTTAATTTTCCACTTTATCACAATTGTCCATTACAACAAAAATTAACGTGCCTATTAAAAAAAACAAAAATTAATTTATCAAATTCGGAGACACGAATAAATTGTGTGAAACGTAAGTATAAAATGAGCTCATTCTAGACTTGATTTATTAAAGAAAGGTCAAATTCATTTGGTCATTATTAAATAAATGTACATGGAACTCCTGGCTTGTTTTTATTAGCATTATTCTTAAATTCATCAATAATGTATGAAAGTGTAAAATATTAGAATTAATTAGACAAACATTGTCCAGCCAGCCAAAATAAAAGACTATAAATAGATACCAATGCTTGGCCTTGTCTAGATAAACATTGATTGTTGCTTATTTAAAAAGAATGAACTTTGGCGTGACTATATATACACTGAAAAACTATGCTCTTTACTTAGTCAAAATTACTATCAATGGTTCTATCTCTAATAATATTTTCTTTTATCTATAATAACACGCACTTCGCGCGTGATGTTTTTATTAATTTTATTTTTACAATAGCATTTGTCAAAAATTATTTTTGTGAAATGTCACTTTATATGTTGGCATATATAGGACAAAAAACCAATTGAAGGAATCCCCTTTAATAAAAAAAGACACTTAAGTTGTTCCCATATATATAATCGATTAGTGCCCATTGTGGGGAGCCAATTATGCTTTTTACTGTTTCATTTCAAATCATGATTTCTCATATTTTTCACAATATCAATCCAATTATGATCCATGAGTGCAGCAATGTTTTCTTATTGCCCTGTGTCAGGTGGAGTCTCGCAATTCATCTAGAGATGCTTAATTGATTTTCGATTGTGAAAAACATGTGACATTATACTTTCTTATTGAGTGATAGAACACGTATCGATCGATTGTACAAATATCTGCTTGAATTTTCTAGTAAACGTAGCTACCAAAATTAATTTAAATGAGATCCAATGCAATTTCACAATTTATTTTTGTTACTCTATACAAACAAAAATTTGGCCATCTATGTCGACTAATCAAATCCCTTTGACTAGTCCAACTCCAAGAAATGATGGTGATGCAAAAGACAACGAAGGAACAATAATGACCTAAAATTATATTGGTCTAGACATGCATGAATTTCACTCATCAGTATTGGCAAATCTTTACCATTTTATATTTTTGTGTCCCCGTGAGTGAGTGACCAATGAAGGGTTAAACGAGTTGGACCGTTAGGTTGATAGAGCTATATGTTTGAATTTAAAACAATGATGGACAAATTGGTTTATTAGCAGTAAAAAAACAAAAAGTAAAATCAAGATTTACAGTGAGGGTACGACTCTTATATTGTACGCATGTCTGGTCAATTCCTCATCGGAGTTAATAATGAAGAGGACACACAAAACAAAAGTTATAATTTTGGGTACATTTCAGAAACTGAGAAGTGATTGTATTAAAAGCAGAGGGGGACAAAGCTAAAATCAGTATGTCAAACCATATGAACCAATGAAGAATAGGCCTGTATTTTTTCATGCTCTTCCAACATGCCTTCCTCTTCTGGGCAATCACTTCTCTCCACGTACGTACTGCTTATTTTTTTTCGGCTTCGTGCTACATATTTTGTGGCTTTTAGGTTAAATACAAAGCATTATTATATACTATGGAACTCCATGCTTGGGTTAAACCAACTCAAACGGCATCGTTATTCCTGAAATATCGTATTTTAGTCATATACACTTTGAAACTGAATTTTTAAAAAAGTTTTATTCATTCATGGGTAGAAACTATGACGCTGAAAGATGAGCGTTAAAGAGTTATTTTGCTCCTATTATGCGTTGCTCCTTGCCGTTAAGGAGTCATTTGTGATCCGTTATATGATAGTTTAAGTTTTTGGAGTCCGAAACAATTAATCTAACTTGATATTAGAGCTTTCTTTGCAAATGAATGATCTTCTTGAGTTTGATTCTTATTCTCCACTGAATTCATGAGGGATAATGTAAGCTCGATGTACATTATTAGCTAGTTATACGACAATTCACATTTACGAGCAGATATTATTATTCTTTAATTATTTGTTTTTACTATTTTGCCTTCGTATAATAACTGATTACATCTTTAGCAATAATGTAATCATGTATTATATTACTACATACACTTGTCATTAATATATGTTTTAGTTTGCATAACAAAATCTGGTCTAGTCTGGTTCTAGGGAAGTAGCATCCCAGATATTATAATGTGAATCCTTTTGCATCATTTGAAAATCCAAAGCTGTAAAATTGTTGCCCCAACATTTAATACCTAAATTCTTGTGCAAGTAACCAAGTGCCAAAGTTTTCAAATACCCGCGGCCTCCTCGGCATCTCCTTTCTCCAAAGTCCAAACATCAAATGAGGAGGCCTGTGTGCTTTCCTTCATGCACACCAAAGTTTCCCCATTGTCAAAAACTGCAAGCAACTTTTTCTTCTTTTGTGCTTTAGATGATGAAAAAGTGAACTCTTTAAAGAATTAGAGAAACAAAATTATGTCCCAAAGATAATTAGCAATTCATCACTAAACTAAGAGCATCCACGATGGGCTCCCTAAACCACATCCTTAGACAAATTTTAGGGAGGAATTAGAAACATACAACTCCAACTATGCTCCCTATCCACCTCCTAAAATAGGGAGACCTCTAGGAGCTCCTAAATCTGAGGAGAGAGAAAGGACTCCTAGTGACTCCCTATAGTTTAATGCTGCTTTATTTAATGAGTATTTCAAACATTTAATTAATGCTAACTATTTTATATATTATTTTTTAATAGAGATGGACCAATTAAAAAAGAGTTATAATATTTATGACTCCCTAAACTAGAGAGTATGATTGGAGTTCAAATTTTATAGAGAGCTTCCAAAATAACTTTTATACGTTTTTTAAACTAAAATTTAACTAAAAAAATAGAGAGCATGATTGTGGATGCTCTAAACAACCCACTTTAGGTTTAATTAATTAATTAATTTTTTGTGTTATGACTTTAATGAGGCAAGACTATTGATGTCACTTTAGTGAACTTCTTTTGATGATGGCCAAATGCAATTATTTAATTTCTTTTCTTGAGACTCATTATTCTCTCTTTAAAAAGCTTTTGGGAACATGGGCTTGTTATTAGCTTTTGGGACTCAAGTGCTTTTAATTTACAATTAAGTGTATTTTGGACTTAATCAGAAAAAGCAACAGATTAATTAAAGAAGTTCTTTTTTTTGGTGACACGCTTTAAAATTTGCATTAGTACTTAGGAGGGCCCCTACCTTCATAATTTGAAAGGAGTATTTTCTTCTTTAAATTTATGCGAGGATAAGCCTCATCACAAAGTTGATTTTCGTACCTCTTATTTGGCCGAAAGAATTCACTGTTTGGATACTAATCAATGTTGAAGCTAGATGTCCGTTACTATTTGTGCTTCTTTTTTCTTTCGCAAATATTCGACTTCTTTTGGCTATTTGGGTTTTTTCGGGGGCCATTTAGGTGTTTTTGACTCAAATTTTTATTTTTATTTTTTGGGGGGTTTAATGGACTCAAATAATTTAATAAATAATAACAATTTTGAAATCAACATCAATCTAATTCCATATTCAAGAAAGAAAGCTAAAGAATTCCATGATTCAGTAAGAAATAGAAAATTTAAGATAAGTTTCAAACTAAGTTATACAACTAAAAACAAGTAAAGCAATGCCCCAAGGGGCATTGTATTATGAGGAACAAATAATAAAAATATATTTGGCTGTAAAAACAAATAAAAGTACCATTCAAAATGCTCCGGTATTATTATTAAAAAGGATAAGCTTAAAAAAGAAAAGTAAAGTAAAGTAAAGCCAAAGGGTTGATGAAGATGAATCCTAGTGAATTCCCCCCGCACATATGGAAGTATTCATTGCAATCATACCCGTCGACATCTAGAGATTGAAATTGAACATATAATTCAGATTTTAATTATAAAGTATTTTGCAAATATTAATATGCGGATTGAGTAATGTATATATATAATTCTTTCAATGGAGAGTGGGGAAAACATGTGGGTGGAGTTTTTTATATTTATTTTTTATTTTAGTACAAGTGATAGTCTAAATTACAGATAGAGGTGCCAAACGGGCCGTGTCGGGCCCGTCCATTTATGAAAATCATCAATCCTAGCCCGAGCCCAGGGCCCAAGCCCATATGGGCTCCGGCTCTGCTCGTGATTAGCCACTAAACAAGCAAAGATGAGCCCACACCAAATTTGACTTATGTATTGTTTTTTTTTTTTGGGTAATATTTTTTGCAACTTCATTTAAATTTTTTTTTTACAATTATGTATATACTAAGTGCCTGTTTGGCATTGCTTCTTTGGAGTGATAAGTGATTTTTAAAAAAAATTTTGGAAAGCCCAGCCCGTTTGGTAAACTATGAGAAAATAACTTATTGTTAAAAATTGATGTGAGAGAAAACTATAAGAGAAAGCATTTTCTGATTATATGGGAATCATTACCAACAACACTTTTAACAAAAAGTTTACCAAACGCCAAACTGCTTTCTATCATAGCAAATCTAACAACGATTATTTTCAAGCACAACAATGCCAAACTGGCCCTAACAAGATTTATTATTTGTTGAAAAAAGTGGCAAATAACTTTTTTTTAATGTACATTTAAATAGAAAATGAGTAGATTATTTTTTGGATTTTAAAAATTGAAATTTGAAAAACAAAATTATTATTTTATATATAAAGAAAACATTAAATTTTAATATATATATTATTAAAGAAAAGAAATAGACTTGAATTTAAGATATAAATGTAATAATATTATGTATTATTTTTCTATAAAATAAATATAATTTAATAAATGGGCTTTAAAAGGGTTGGCACATTTGGCATAATTTAATAAATGGGCTTTAAAAGGGAGGGCATTTCACACACAACTAAGATGTCATAGGGTTTCGAACCTATAATCTCTAATTTACAAGTTAATGCCCTTTTTCACTAGGCTAGAACCCGTTGGCGTGAATAAAGCATTTTAGATTTGGTAAATAATAGCACTTTATAAAGGCGCTACTATGGTTTCCCTAATATACCATGGCAATTTATGTAAACTATTTCAAGAAGTATAGCAAACAATATCAAAATGACTAAAAATGTCAGAAAAATATTTTATAAGCAAAACCATAATAAAAGATTTCTGTAGTTGTAGCTTGAATCTAATTTAAGGTAGCTCTATTTATCATAATAAAGCCAAAATTAAGCCACCTAATTTTATTTTATTTTTATTATGGCAAGAAGTAACAACAAAAAATTGAACAATTAGGAGCAAATAAATAAGCTTGAGAAAAGTTTTATTTGATACAATTGGAATTAAAGAATTTTGGAAATTTGCTAGATAAAAGAAAATAAAGTTGGATATGATCTGACTTAATTAATGGCAATGCCGATAAATAAGTTTTTGTTGCATGCGTCACTTTCCAATTTCCATTTAGTCATGACAGTTGAAGAAGGTATCAATGAGTGGTTTATGAAGTGGGCCTCTGTGTGTTTATGTATTGGTGGTAGATGAGAGGTCTAAGTCCTTCTGCAGAGCCCTACAATAATGCAACTACTAAACTACTGATATAGATATATGCAAATCTGGGTTTTGGAAAACCTAGTAGTATCACAAACTTGGCCATGTTTTCTTCCAAGCTTTTGCATTAATTTAAAAGGTTTAGATGGAACAATCGTATTAGGTATGAAATAGCAAATTCCAACTTGAAAATAAGGAGGCGGACATACTGTTTCTGACTAACTGTCATCAGGGATGGTCCTTAGAAGGGACTAACCTAGGCTATAGCCCAGGTGAGTTATTATTTTATCAGTCTAAAATTTAATTTAGCCCACCCATTTTTACTAATGACAATCATGCCACGCTCACATCCAAAGACTCACAAGTTCATCGCTCATCCAATAATACACTCAAGGAAAAGAAGATGAGACAAACTAATGAATTGAATTATCTTCGACTATTCCAGAACATTCTTGTGTAGGACATCTCTATAAAATTCTCTCTAAAATGAAAAGTATTTCCATATTGTTATTACTTTTTTAGTCTACCGCCAACTTCTTTTTATTTATTTATATATATATTGAACAGTCTATTGCTAATTTTCTTTTCACTTATAACCCTCTTCACACATAATCCCTTTAAGTGAAAAAAATTTAAAAAATAAAAGAATGAATTGGCACGCTGTAGTAACTACACCTTTATGTTCCATTCTCTGGTGCGTATATAAGGTAAATTTAAAAATAAATGATGGGTCATGCATTTTAAAAACCTAAATTAATATTATATCATGAAAATTGGACATTATCGTTCTTTAAGATTGAAACTTTGGTGAACACAAAGGGGGATGATCAAAACATGAATTATATAAGACATTATATATGCTCCCTTTTGATGGTAAATCTAGTGATATTATTAGGAAAGGTTGATCTAATCCGCCACTTTCTTGTATGGATCATGATATTATTTTGGATTTGTTGCTAAGGTTTTGTTATCTATATAGGTGACTTTCAAGGCAGTGTTTGTGACGTCGTACGGCTAACCAGTTAATGGCACTCAAGCTTGACCCATTCCTCTAACCCACTTTCATTTTCAATTATGGGATGATGATTTATTAAACCATAGCTATGTTCAATTATGTTATATATATATATATATATTATATAATATGGTATGTTGTCAAGACTCGATGACCTCTCATATCAACCATAAAAAAATAAAATAAATCTACCCGAATGATGATTTAAATTAATAGTTTGATAACATAATAACATGTTAAATTACTTGATTAAAAATGATGTGCGGCATTTAGATTTTCATTCTTGAAAAAAAAAAACCTTTGGTCGATTTCAGTCTTTCTGTGTTAGATGCATTATCGTAAATACATATTGTTATAATTTGAGGGAATTTGATACACATCAACATGCCATGCAAGTTGCAACGTATGATATACACACAATAATTTGTCATATCACAAGAGTAGATCTATTTGGAAATCTGTAGAGTGACAAATTAAGAAAGGAGAAAGGCATGGGAAGAGGACAATCTGTAGAGATATTTTAGCCATTTAACCAAAAGATTACGTCTCGGTTTTCCTACTAAAAGTTGGATCTGTATATGCAATTGGTATTGCATTATGAGAGAGAGGGAGAGAGAGAGAGAGAGAGATTGGGTGTCATGATCAAGAATATTAAAATACCAATATTGGTGACCATCCCGCAGAAGCTACCTACTAAAAAAGCCCCATCTACTATTTAACCACTTAAAGTAGTACTAAATAGACTGCATATGTCACTCACATGTACTACATTAGTGTTACTGCTCTATCTTTCTCCAAAGGACCACATCTGTTGGCCTACCAAACCTCCTATTCCCTATTAAACTAGTCACATCTTTCTTATTTAGCTAGCTAATCATAATTATTTAGGGCTATTTTATTTTAATAAACAAGACACTCTCAAAAGCGAATCATATAATTTTATAAAATTAACGACATCTTGGATAGAATTGTTAGAAATATGACGGTGAGGATGTGTTAACTAGTTATGTATAATTCCTGGATGGATAAATTATAATGTATCAACGACATTTAGTACTCTCTAGTCGTAGGTGATTGTATGACGATGATGATTCATGTAAATTTTACAATGTATTAACGATTGATAGTTACTCATGAACACAATTATCTTCAGCATTTCATACATTGGATGGGATGGTCCCATTGCAATTCAAATGAAAGAACTCAATCTATGGATCAATAAATACCATTAGAGAGAAGATTAGTTGATAACAATCTACACCATCCTAAACCTCGACCTCATTTAATTATGAGAGATAAGAAATATTAATGTGATGCAGTACATATTATGTCAATAGATCCGACGGCGTAGGACATCCCTGATGAGAAGGTACATATATACATCATCTTAATGCAGTACAGCAAGTCATAAAATAAGAAAGATAAGTTCGCCTTGTTTGTTTGTTTGTATCAATTACAACAAAGTTGGTGCCTCAACAATTAAAATTGTTTTAGCTTTTTTTTAATTAATTTGACAGATGATGATTGATGAGGACATAAAGGCGCTCGGGCAAGGAAAGGCTATAGATGATATGATGGCTTTGTCTTTGTCCACCCAACACCAGAACCCATCTGCTTGGACTATTTGGGTTTATATTCTTTAGCTGGGGCCTCCTTTTTTTCTTCTTTTTCCTCTTTCTTTCTGTTTTTATTTTTTTATTTTTCTGGGTAAAAGCCGACCTGAGCAAATGCCCTGATATTGTTTATAATTATGCCCTGAGGTTTAGGTTACTATTTAACAATAATTGCATAATTAACTGCTTCATGATGGTGTTTAGCTTATGGGTTGATTCGTTGAAGCAGTCCAGACTGGATAAAGATAATGGGGGATATGTGGGTTTTGATACAGTAGGGCCAATCTGTGTGATGATGCCAAGATATCATCAAGTGTTAAATCCACCACACATTAATTTCTTAATATGTTCCTATTGCACAAACATTGTTTTCTTTTTTCCTTCTAATTTTGTGTTTAACGAGGATCTCCAACTCACATTGGCAGTGATAGCCCATTTTGTCCAATAGCTATGCCAACTTTATATAAATTGACCCACAAGACTTTGATAGGACCAATGTATATAATACCAATAAATCGTGTGATGAGAGAGATAAACACATATTGTTATTCTTCCGTTTTCTCCTTTAAAGCGAGGCAATAACCGCTGCTATATTTGGTGGCACAAGCCTTCCTTCCTCAGACCCCTACCAAAAAATTAAAAATTAAAAATTAAAAATTAAAAAAGAAAAAAAATAGTAAAAGGTCTGCATATAATTGCCAATGTAGCAGGTATTATATGGGCTTTCAAGTCACCTCAAGATAAGCAACTGGGCATCATAAGTGGACCCATATGAAGTTGGAATGTGATAGTTCGAGCCCACCTTGTAGCTTGCACTTGGGAGAAAGCTCAAGGCAAACTACTGTATGATTATGTCATTGACTCATTGTCTTGTGTTTAGCTCAGCCAATTCCCATGAAAGATTATTATTATGCCTCCTCTTCTATTGAAATACAGTATCAAGTGGGCAAATCAAAGTTTAGTCGACAGATTGATTTGAAAAATTCAACAAATAAAAGAGAAAAAAAGGAGAAACAAGAAGGAGAGGACAAAAATGGTGCCCATCCAAGTGCAAATGGAAAAGTGTTAAAAGCGCTAAGTAGGGTTGTTAGAGATTTTCGTCCTGATCTTAGGCCTGCAACACCACATATTCCATCTTCTCCAAAAGCTCTTTCATATTATGATTATTGTATGCTGATTATATATAACTTTTCTCTCACAATATGTACGTGATTCACTGGTCACACTAATATTATGAGGTGGATTTCACTCTTACGTGGGTGTCGTGAGAGAAAAATGATAAATAACAGGCACATATAAAAATTCATTCATGGTAGAAGGTAGCAAAAAAAGCACAATTACTGACTGTTGATATCTTTTTTCCCTTTTACTTTTGAGGCATAATGTTAAGTAAGTTTAGAGATGATGTGGTTGGGTGAGTTTCAGTAACATTAGCCTTTGTCTTTTTAATGCATTACAAGTGATTTGGACAAATTGGACTTGTAGGAATTTAATTTGTATGTTTCCCTTTAATGAATATATAGGCTTGATATATACAACTTACATTTACAACCAATGCTTGATCATTCAACCAGAATTGTTTCTGTGGCAGGGAAACAATTCTGGTTGTATTTTCACCCCAAAAGGCAACTGCAATGTGAGTGCATGCCTAATGTGATTAGCCCATAGCCCCATACTTAGAACTGACTCCTGCAAAACTAGCTTGCAAGGAAAGCATGCCAAAGAAAGAACTCTCATTCCAGTTGATTTGGCCCAATAATAGATGTCACCTACTACTAGTATTCTTAATCCATATTATTTATACAAGGCCCTGTCTCATGGAATTTAATCCCATTGATTTACAGGGTAGTTTGGTGGTAAATAGTATGTTTACCTACGCCACCCTCAACTTCATGAAGCAATCATATTGTTGTGAAAAATGGACAAACACTTTCACTCACTCCCCTAATGATCTTGTCGTTGATGGACTTTGTGACACACACAATGATGGATGAATCACACACACACACACTTGAGACAACAACCAAGCACAAAGTGACACAAGAATTTATAGAGGTTCAGCAATTGCCTACATCCTCTTGGTGATCCCCTTGAGAAATTCACTTCATGAAAGAATAAGTTACAACTTTGGTTTTACACAGAAAAACCCCTTAGAACTCTATTCTCTCCCCAAGCTCTCTTTTCTCTCACACCCCTTTGCTCAACACTTTGATGCACTTGTGAACACTCTCACAACCCTTGGTGTTTCCCCCCTTGGTGTCTAGACTCTCAAGACCCCAACTCAGCTCTAAACTTGAACTGATTGCTCTCCCTCACGTACTCCCTTGGTGAGTTAACCTCCTTTGAACACAATAGCACCCAGCTACTTGACCACCTTGAGATTAACCACACCTAACTTCAACTTGCTTTCACAACTTATAATGTCTTGCTTTACATCCCATTACTTACACAGACCAATGGACACAAGATAAGGCACCATCTTGTCTTCCACGTTCCTTCCTTTAGTCTCCCACTTAGACTAAAGATCAGATCATGCAAGTAAACAAATCCCACTTCAGCCACCTTCCAACAAAACCAGAAAATGGAGAATGGATTCTCCAAACCAAGACAACCAATTGGCAATGAGTGCTCTCCCAACTATACAGCAGGTAGTCCACCTTCTTTTAACTCAGAAGTGACCCATTAAACACCTGCAATCTTGTGGAAAGCGATAGCCACCGAAAAAGTAGTTGAAAACACGTAAGGAAAACATCAGCATAGCACAGGGGCGACCGGTCGCCGATACCTTGCGACCGGTCGCTAAGACCATTTGGATACATAGCGACCGGTCGCTGATACCTTGCGACCGATCGCTTCCTGCGAATTTTTCAGACTTCGACTCTGCTTCTAAACGACCGGTCGCCCAAACCTTGCGACCGGTCGCTCACTCCTTCGCATGCATACTAAATGTGAGCCAATTTTACAACAATCTCCACCTTGGCGAACCATTCAATCACCCCCGTGAACCATTGTTGACCTCTAGAACCTCTTCAACCTCTTAGAAATCGTTCTAGTAATTTCCAATAGCTCCACCATGGCAATACACCTCTTGCCTCAATGCACCTTTGGTGGAAGGTGCTCCACCCAAGCCTAAACTTGAGTAACTTGAACCTCTTGTGCAGAGAAGAGTTCCCCCTTGCCAAATTCGTTGCTCCTTGCCTCCTTGGAACCTTGAACCTTGGACTTCCCTTGATATGCAAACCACATACCAAACATTTGTTCACTAAAACCCCACTTAGCACTCCTTGCTCTTGGATTTAAGAACACATTTCTTTTCATCAATGCACTTCTCCAACTTTCCCGCTTCATGCTCCCTATAGCGCCCCGAAACGTGGTTGGAACTTCTTGGTCCATCCATCCAAAACCTAGGGAAGGTTTGATGGATTCCTTGGGCCCGGACCTTGCATTTGATGATGGCTCCACCTCAAGTAGAACCCCTTTGTGAGTTTGTTGTTGTTGCCCTCCTTCTTCAGCCCTTGTGTCAAGCTCCACCTCAAATGGAGTCTCCTCCATGACCACCTTGGCAAGAAGTTTCCTTTCAACAACATCCTCCCCATCATTCCTTGTCTTGACTTCACCTTTGTGGAATTTCCTCTCCACAATTTCTGCACCTTTGAAATCAAACACCTTTGATGATGAACCGTTAGTCATACAACCTTGACTAACCTTCCTTGCCCAACATCTCTTGAGCACACTTGCAGCCACATCATGTTGGACCGGCTCCTTGACATTAAGACTTGTTGCTTGCTCTTCCTTGGTACAAATCTCTGCACCACCCAAGAGCTTGTATGTGTTGTTTGGTTGAATCTCCCCCTTCATAACCACCATAGAACCTTGCGTGACCATGAGCTTCCCTCCTTTGGCCTTGTAAGAGCAACCTTCTCTATCCAAAGAACTAAGAGAGACTAGATTCGTTCTTAGTGCAGGTACAAACCTTACCTCACTAAGAGTCCAAACTTCACCACCTTGCAACTTGATCTTCACAGTCCCTATGCCCAAAACTTCACATGTAGTTTTGTCTCCCAACATAATTTTGCATGCATCCTTATCCTCATATGTGTCAAACATCAACTTATTTGCACACACATGATGTGAGCACCCGGAATCTAAAATCCAACTTGAAGAAGAATTCTTACATGAAGAACTTGCCATGACTTCCCCGTTACTTTCATCCGTAACCGTCAAGAGTTCATCACATGTGTCCTCATCACACACGTGGGCTGAACTTCCAGCTTTCTTCATCTTGTTCAGCTTCTCCTTCCATACCGGACAATCTCGTCTCCAATGATCCATAGATCCACACTCGAAGCACCCTTCATTGTCCTTGGACTTAGTATTCCTTTTGCTGCCCTTGCCTTCTTGCTTGCTTGAACGACTCCTTGCGAACAAACCAGCATCTTGAGAGTTCTCCTCCGAACGTTGAGACATCCTGTGATGCGACATCACATCTTGCACCACCTCCTCAAAATTCAAAGTACTCTTCCCGAACATAAGTGTAGTTCGGAAATGTTTATAAGACGGAGGCAAGGATGTTAGTAACATGAGTGCCTTATCCTCCGTATTATACAACACATCCATTCTTTGCAAGTCAGCAACACATCTATTGAAGCTGCTCAAATGCTCCATTAGATTTCCTTCCTCCGCCATCCGAAGATTTAGGAGTTCCTCCTTGAGGAAGAGCTTGTTGGACAGCGACTTCCCTGCAAACATCTTTTCGAGCTTCTCCCATGTTTGCTTCGCTGTGTCCTTCATCACGTTGATGAGCACCTCATCGGAGATGAAGTTCTCGATGGCTCCTCTAGCCAACTCATCTAGCACACCCCACTCCGCATCTGTCATGGTAACCGGCTTCTTCTCTTTGCCTTCCAAGACAACACTGAGATTTTGTTGTGTAAGGGCCGACTTCATCCTCCTTTGCCAAAGTGTGAAGTTCTCCTTCCCTGTGAAAGGCTTCAACTCCACCTTCATGCTGACAGATTGTGGTAGCCTCTGATGCATAGAGCTACTTCCACCTTCAGCTTCCTTGTCACTTGCCATCTTCAACACACTAGCAATTGCTGCTCCAACACAGCTCTGATACCACTTGTTGTGAAAAATGGACAAACACTTTCACTCACTCCCCTAATGATCTTGTCGTTGATGGACTTTGTGACACACACAATGATGGATGAATCACACACACACACACTTGAGACAACAACCAAGCACAAAGTGACACAAGAATTTATAGAGGTTCAGCAATTGCCTACATCCTCTTGGTGATCCCCTTGAGAAATTCACTTCATGAAAGAATAAGTTACAACTTTGGTTTTACACAGAAAAACCCCTTAGAACTCTATTCTCTCCCCAAGCTCTCTTTTCTCTCACACCCCTTTGCTCAACACTTTGATGCACTTGTGAACACTCTCACAACCCTTGGTGTTTCCCCCCTTGGTGTCTAGACTCTCAAGACCCCAACTCAGCTCTAAACTTGAACTGATTGCTCTCCCTCACGTACTCCCTTGGTGAGTTAACCTCCTTTGAACACAATAGCACCCAGCTACTTGACCACCTTGAGATTAACCACACCTAACTTCAACTTGCTTTCACAACTTATAATGTCTTGCTTTACATCCCATTACTTACACAGACCAATGGACACAAGATAAGGCACCATCTTGTCTTCCACGTTCCTTCCTTTAGTCTCCCACTTAGACTAAAGATCAGATCATGCAAGTAAACAAATCCCACTTCAGCCACCTTCCAACAAAACCAGAAAATGGAGAATGGATTCTCCAAACCAAGACAACCAATTGGCAATGAGTGCTCTCCCAACTATACAGCAGGTAGTCCACCTTCTTTTAACTCAGAAGTGACCCATTAAACACCTGCAATCTTGTGGAAAGCGATAGCCACCGAAAAAGTAGTTGAAAACACGTAAGGAAAACATCAGCACAGCACAGGGGCGACCGGTCGCTGATACCTTGCGACCGGTCGCTACGACCATTTGGATACATAGCGACCGGTCGCTGATACCTTGCGACCGGTCGCTTCCTGCGAATTTTTCAGACTTCGACTCTGCTTCTAAACGACCGGTCACCCAAACCTTGCGACCGGTCGCTCACTCCTTCGCATGCATACTAAATGTGAGCCAATTTTACAACACATATTACCCCAGATGGCATTTAAATCTCCTTTTTCCTTTCCTCCCTAATTCTGATCATCTTCTGTTGCTTTCACTAACAGATTGAGAAACTCTTAACACTGCTTGTGGTTTTCTCCAAATCAAACCAAAAAATTCTTTCGTCAAAAGAACCACTTCATCATACATCAGCAAGTGAATTAAACGTTGACGTTTACACTGTTAGCTTGAATTCATATTGCTCGGGAGCAATCTGTCAAGATGAGTTAAAGTCCATGGTGCAGAACAGTATGCTGATAAGAGGGAGACTACAAGATCATTCAAAGCGGGGATTTGGTACATCAAGCTCTTCTCACATGGGAATTTTATCTCATATACATAGGCGGAAACCTAAGAAACCACCAAAGTTGAAACATCATCTGCAATTTTATCTTCAATGTAGCACTACTGAATGCAATTCTCTTCGTTTCTCAACTTCTATGTTTTTCACAGAACTGTCATAAAATCTATACCATATGCCAAAAGATCATCAGCCAGACAAAAAAAACATAGAATTATTGGACTGCCTAAACAAACTAATACCGTTAGTGTTACCATAAAACGAAAAAAGATTAATGAAAATGATCAATAAGGCCAGTGTAAGGGAAGGAGCATAAGTTCACTTGCTCAAACAAAATCCGCAGAATTTGATTTATGGTATATTTTGAAAGGTAAAAGTATATTAGATGAATTCAAATTTACTCAAACAAAGAAAGATCATGATTCATTCTCAAAAGAAAATATGAAACAGCATGTAACAGTATGCTGATAGGAGGGACTAAACCATCAATCATTCAGAAGGTTTTACTTCTTGAAGCCTCATTGCAAAGATAACCATAGATGCTCCTCATGGCATGGTTTACTTCTTGAAGCCTCTATTGCCTTCATATCAGAAAAGGTGTAGGTCAATAAATAAAACGTAGCAGGAAGGAAACACAACAAAACCACGAATGCTATTAGGTTGCTTTGGTCACAATCCAACCCAGTTGGAACAACGCCAAACACCACAAATTCCAGTCCAAGAACCCAACATCGCTTGCTTCTTCTTCTTCTTCTTCTTTCGATTCAGCACGTAGGCCCAAAGAGGTCCCGATAGAAATAGTTAACAACATGGAGAGGGAAACAACATTCCCAAACCAAAGTTTTATCTCAGCCAGACCAACAAATAAAAATAAAAATATTTCGACTAACGAAAAGGAGGTGATTTGTAATGATATGAGTTAAAAACAATCTGCAGACTAACAAACAAACTAACGTTGTTACAATAAACAGAAAAATAATGATTACAAAGATTAATAAGCCTAGTAGTCTAAAGGACTCCTTAGCAAATTCACCATTGTTGCGCCAGTGAACTACTTTTCTCCCTAATTCTCATCATCATCCTTTTTTTTTTTTGGGCGTTGACTACAGATCGAGAAACCCTTCACTGCTTGAAGTTTTCCTCTTCTCAGAGGTAGAGGGGACTTGCTGCTGGCCTCTAAACAGTAACAGGATCGCCATCAAGAAGACAAAGGCTCCCCCAGCAAATGGTTGGTTGGAAATTGAATACACCGGGCAGCCCACTAATTTCAACTTGTTTGAAACTCTTTTTCTCTAAATCATACCAAACAAGACTATCGGACTTGAAATTTTTGCTCATCTTCAAAAGAACCGTTCTGCCATTTGTTGTGTAGATACAGCTGCACCAAAATGGATTCAGTTGCATCCTCAACTTGTGATACTCGCAAGTGCACGAGCCGTTTGGTAGTATAGCATATGTAAGTGCGAGGTCGATCCCACGAGGATTGGTGATTGAATGATCCAATTCATTTCTCCTACACAAAACAGAAATGAAAAAGAAAGGAAATAAATAAAACAAGGAAGAAAGAAAATAACTAACTCAAGCAGATAAGTTCCCAAGTTCAATTAGATTAACGGATTGATTCTAGCTAATGTATGATTAAGCCATGGTGTTTGGTCATAACCTTGTGTTCCTAATTCCCTAATTTGATCATTTGTTGTCTAACCTAAAATTAAGCATTAGGAACCCATTAAGCATAGAAGAACAATTTAAACAACCAAGCATGTATCTAATCCCTGTTGTCGAATGTCCATACATACTCTTCCTATTCATAGTTCAATTCGAATTAAAGCATGGTGTATACTCTTAATTCAAACCAAGATAGCTAACATGCAAGCCTAAATGGTGATCAATCATTCAAACTAGCATATTAACTTATAAGCATAATGAATAAGAACATGAACCATAATTGAAACTTGGAAACTAATCAAACTTGAAACTAAAGAAAAGAATTTACATAACAATGAAAATTAAAGTAGAACTTGGAAAAACTTAAGGAGAATTTCAGCACAAAGATCTCATTATAACAATTGAAAACTAGAAAGAGAAACTAAGAGAATTTGAGGGAGAGAAGGGAAGGGAGCTCTAGAGAAGTGTTTGAGAGCTCCCCCCCTTGGGGTGTGTTTACAAGCTTGGGAAACCTCACTATATATAGGCCTAAGGAAGCTGAAAATCTGAATTAAGTATGGCTAATGCATACAACACTTGTTTTATAAAATCTGAAATGGTTGATGCACTTCACTAATGCATACAACACTTCCATTATAAAATCTGAAATGGTTGATGCACTTCACTAATAAATCCCACCAGCAGCCCTAGCTCATCTTCATGTCACCATGACCAAGCTTCCAACCAGAAATAATAGCTCATCCTGAGGTCAGCATGACCAGCAACTTCAAGGGCTTACGAATTGGGCTTCCCTTAATCAAATTAAGACTTTAAGCACTCAAACTTGAAGTTCAGAATGTCTTCTTTCCAGCCATATATCATTTGGGCCAATCCAAGGTCGGAGGAGGAAGTTAAGGCCAAAACAAATTGCTAACTCATTTTGCGCGCTGATAAAATCCATCCTGAGCATGGCTCTGTGTTTGCTAGGTAACAGACTCCACAATTATCCAATGGGGCTGAATTTCGGATATGTTATAGTATACACCCATTGGAACAACTTTCATGAAGAATGTGGCCTCATCCGAGCTATGTAGGTTGCTGAAACAAAGCTTGCAATATGACCTACGAAACTGGGCTGGCAGGGGACTGTAGCCAAAATTGAGTTTGTCTTTAAGCTCTTCATCCATTCATCCAAATTAGGCCCTAACATGCATGGATTGCATCATTTCCTATCCAAAGCCATCATTGTTCCCTAAAGCTGAAAGATAAACACAAAAAGGATTAAAAGCACAAGTTTAACTCAAAAACATAACCAAATCATAAGCTAGAAGGGTACAAAATGATATACAATTATGAACCGATCAAATACCCCCAAACCTAGATTTTGCTAGTCCTCGAGCAAAACAACACAAAACAAAGTTAAAAACAAAACAAGAAGTTAACTAGACCACTTTCGTAGGTAACTCGATTGCATTGAGCGAATGCAACAAGCCTTTAAACCTCTAGGCATCCCTAGTAGGAGGAGTTGTGTCTCCTGAGGGTTTAACAGATACGATACCCACAAACGTTTTTCTAACTCTACAAAACAAAATGGTTAGAAAATTTAATAGATTTGTTAGTCCTTAAGCAAAAACAAAAACAAAAAAAAACATAAAAATAAAAACAAAACACAAAACACAAAAAACAAAAAAAATAAAAAATAAAAACTCAAAACAATCTTTCCGAACATTTTGTGAAGAGAAATGACTCATGCACATGACTTAAACGTTTTGACAATAAAAGCTCAATTTTAGACATTATTCACAAAGCGGCAAAGTTCAAAACATAATATGCTCAAAGTGTAGTAGTGTGATAGCCAAATGCAACAAATTCCCCAATCTTAGTTTCCACACAATTTCAAAAATCATACCAAACACAATGCAACTTCAAATCTCACCAAAGTTGTCCTCTCACAAATGAATCACTCAGAAGAGGGCTACAATGCAACACTCAGTTATAAACATGAGATTAGAGTTAAACCATAAAGGAGTTAACTCAAAATAGGAAGATGAAGAACTTGCATTAATATGATCTCAAGAAGGATGCCAAACACTTAAAAGTAAGAAAATGCATGCAATTCAACCATATGACATTTAAGATCAATTTAGGTCTTTATTATAGGTTGTAATGGGGCCAAGGGTGTAAGGTGAGTAAGAAATGAAAGGTATGGATAATACAAAGTCCAAGGAACTCGCAATGTAAGAGCATAAAACAATTGTTTACAAGACTTCGAATCATCACGATTAGATTTTTTTTTCTTTTACATGATCAAAACTCCTTATACCTTCATTTACATTGATTCAAACTCCTTTCCAAACACCAAATTATTTTGAAGGCCCAAAAATGAATTTTCAAACAACCGCCACTTAATCACAACTTTCTCTTTTCTTTCACCAATTGTGTGATTTTTTTTTTCTTCGAAATTCCCAAACTTAGTATGAAAAACACATCCCAATTAAAGCTCATGAGTTCCTTAGAAAGGTAAATATTTGTTTTTCAGGCTAAGGCGAGGAAATATAATTGGTAAATGAAAGAAAAAGGTTTACATGTAGGCTCAAAATGGTTAACAATGGAAAATCATGCTTAAGCATGCATAAGGTTAGCTTGAAAGGTACAAACGATCCAAAGAGGGCCTTAATATCACTTCTTAAATGTCATGAAATCAAATTGCATAAGAATGAATGACTTTTAAGTGTTCAACCAAATCAATGAATAATGAGATCAAACAACAACTTTGATGACAAGAAAATAAGAGTATGTATATAACACTCATGAATTGAAGTACAAGGCTCAAAAGCTCACTTTATATGGTTGGTTATATAAGTCTAATTTATGCTTCATACAATTCTTTAGATCATGCAAATCCTTTAATTGGAAAATTATGAAACAAATGGCAAGTTTAAAGAAGGTTTCAAGCATATCATGTTAGAACAATGCCAAATTAAAATTATTTTTTTTTAATATATTTTTTTTTTTAAATAAAGAAAAAAAACACTAAAATAAAATGAAATCCAATTTTCATTTAAGTCATGCAAACATTTATCACAATCTCATCAAATGTGTTCGGAAAGTGAATAAAATCAAAATAAAAATAAAAGCAAGACTCAAACAAAATAAAATAAAAATAAAAACAAGTAAAAAAATTAAATTAAATTAAGGAAAAAAATCAAATTTACATGCTAAACTCCAATACCCCCAAACCTAGAAATGAACATTGTCCTCAATGTTTAAAAATTAGGAACAAGCAATGTCATAGCAAGAAATGAAAGGTACTAAAGTAAATATAAATCACAAAACACACAAGAATTAAAATACACAAATAAAATAATTACAAAAATAAAAATTTCAAAACAAACAAACAAACAAACAAAAAATGAAACAGTAAACCCTAATCACACAATTCTGAAACCCAAAAAAATTTGAAGCCCAAAGCCCACAATGAAATTAACCCACCTTGAAACCCAAACAAGGTGAAAAACCGACCCAAAATGAATTCTGAAGCCCACACATTTTATTATTATTATTATTATTATTATTTTAAAAAGAAGATAAAACGTGAATTATGAGCGCAAAGTGGGATTTCTGAAAAGAAAGCACGTGGTCCCTAATGTCGTCTCATGGATAGTCACGGGCAGAAAGCAGGAGCCACGTGTCGACGCATAGAGGCGCCGCAGACTCCACAAGCAGAAATTACGGGGCCATACAAAGTCGTGATGACTTTACTGAACGCGTCCGTTCAGAAAGGTCACGTCGAGATAAATGTGTTGGGTACGGTTGGAAAGCGAGAAGGTTGTGGGACTCGATGAATGCTGGAGATTCAAAAATGCTTAGACGCTGCAATGGCTAGGGTTTGTCAAAGACTATATCTATAAGAAGGAAAAAGAAGGGGATAAAAACAAAACCACAAACTCAGAAACACAAAAGAGAAAAGAAGAAAAAAGTGAGAAATCAAATGGCCTCTTCCTACCCATTTTCGTTAGATCTCAACCTAGCTCCACCGACTCAGACACGAGGCCAAGCAGTAGCACCAGTATGGATGCCCTACTTTGCCTCCGCACGGGGGCCTGTGACAGTAACTGACTCAATACTCCTGGACAACGATGTTGCCATTGGAGTGGGCAGAAATCTGGTGACTCCTAAAGATATACGTGTTCTGGGGACAAGGGATGACAACCGGGTCGTGAGCGATGCCCTGGCACTGAGCGTGCAGAGTACAGCAACAGTCGCAAGTTTGGGTCATCGCCTACTTGCGAAGTCCCATGAGGTAGAGGTGCTGAAAGGTCAGTTGGCGGCGGAGCGAAGTATGGTTGAGGAGTGTCAGACTGCTATAAAAAGCTTGAAAAGGGAGAGGTCAAGGATAGTGGAGGTGAATCGACACCAGCTAGAAGTATTGCGGGACGAGAATAGAAACCTATCAAAGATGGTAGAGTTGTACTCTCGCGACATGCGAAAACAGCTGGAAGACCTAGACAGACCGGGTAAACGCAAACAAGCAGATCGCGAGAGTAGTTACGCTCAAGCTAAGATTGCGATCTTTGGGAGCTCAAGTGATGAGCCCCAAGAAGCTGTGCGTGAAGCCCCGGAAGAGGACAGCCAGAGGGCCAAACTCAAAGCTCCAATGGTCGAGACACCAAGCACCGAGAAGAAATGATTTCCTACTGCATTATTGTTGTTTTTATTTTATTTTGTTGTTTTTGTATTTTCGTTATTTTGTTTCGGAAATAAAAGAGTAAGGTTGCAGAAAGAAAAAGAAAAAGAAAAAGAAAAAGAAAACACACTTCCCAACTAAAATAAAACAAAGACGACAAACGGAAAAGAAAACACATTTCCCTAACTAAAATAAGACAAAGATGATAGCCGAAAGGGAAAGGCAAAAACACAAAGCTCTAGAAAATGAAAGTAACGGGCAAAACAATAAAACACCAGAAAACACGGAAAAAAGAAAAGTAAAGTGAAAGTAAAGGTGCTCCCCCTTGAAGCGATTAGGTCGAGCATGCCCGGGAAATCCGAAATGGTGTTGGCACCTTCATCAGCATATGTCTATTTAAAGCACGCCTCTACAAGCGGATGATACCCAGCATTTCTTCCTGCAAACTCAAGGAAAAACATCAAAAAATCCAGAAACAAAAAAATGGCATCCTCATGCACTCACCTTGATGATCTCGACCTTGAGCTGTCCCTTGCACCTCCGAATGCCCAGATAAGGGCTCCTCCAAACCGTGTCTTCCCAAACTCCACATATCATCACGGTACGGCCTCAAACTTTGCTGAGGCAATACCGAACTTTTCTGAGGCACTGCCGAACAGAGCAGTGCTGCTAGGAGGCATGATTAGCAGCAAGCTCACTCCGACAGATCATCTGCATGTGGCACAGAGGTCTGACAAGGCAGCGGTAGAGGAGTCCCACAATTTAACTGTGCTCCACGCGGTCTCCGCTACCAATTTGGGCATGCGATTACTGGCGAGGACAAGGGAGTGTGCCGCGATGAGCGAGGAAATAGCTTCCTTGAAGGCTATGGTGGCGGACTTGCAGAAGCGGCTCTACTGCGCCAATCAGCACGTGGAAGCACTGCAGAGAAAAAATGAGGACCATGTGGAGCTGCTGCAGATTCTACAAGTGCGAGAAAATAGAGGCAAGCCATGATGATGATGGAGATGAAGAAGATGAAGAAGATGATGAAGAAGATGATGATGATGTTGTTTTTTATTTTTATTGTTTTTTTTATTTTTGTTTTTTGTTTTTTTGTTTTTTTTGTTTTGTTTTTTTTTGTTTTTATGCAATGTTTGAATTGAAATAAAGTTTGTTTTTAACACTCAGAGAAAAAAAAAACTAACTAACCATACCACGTAAATAAATACATAAACTAACTTAACAAAACAAAAACAAAAACAAAAACAAAACAAAAACAAAGACTTAACAGAAAAGAAAACAAAAAAAATAAAAAAATAAAATAAAATTTTAAAAAAAAACTTAATTTAAAAACACACGAATATACAAGCAACTCATGGATGACCAGTTAAGGGCCTCAGAAAACACAGCCAGGGGATCCAGGAAGGTTGGAGGGGTCACAATGGTCCCGCTTAAAACCCAAACTTCTTAGACACCGAAGGTGTCGCCTAAAGAACTCCTAGACACTGTATTAACGGAAGTGCTCACTGGGGTTACCATAAGTCAGCTCATATGAAAAATCTTTTTTTAAAAATTTTTAAGATAAGAAAAAAAAAAACAAATTAAGATAAAATGAAACAACAAACCATAAACGAAAATGAACTAAGTACTGTAAACAAATTAAAACAAACAACATAAATTGTTGTACTAAAAGAAACAAACCAAGAAACCAAAGAAAAAAAAAAAAAAAAAAAAAAAAAAAAAAAACAGCACTTTCTATCACCTTTTTATCACCATTTGGACAGATTCGTTTCTATGTTTTTCAGCTTCGACCTATGTTCAGTTTTTAGGCTATAACTTTCCAACCGTAAGTCCAAATTTCACGTTCTTTATATGGTTGGATTCAGCACAGAAAAACAAAGAACTCAACGCGGACCAAAAGGTAAAAAAAATGACGGAAATAAACATAATTCAAAGAAGAGAAAGGATTGAAATGCTCCCCCTTGAAGCGATTAGGTCGAATGTGATGCACTTGGAGGTCGCGACTTCTCCCATTGCTCCACACTTCCCATTCTTATGATTGAGGTTGCCATCTCTCTCCATTTTTATTAAGCTATCATAAATTGCTAAAACAAACACACAAACTTGAAATTGAATTAAAGGATTAGGAAATAAAAACTAAAATGCAAAGGAAAATCAACACACATCCAATTTCATGCTTCAAAGCAACAAGCACCAATGGGTTGTGTAAGCTGGGACTTAAACCCAGTTCTCTTGCTTGTTGGGCAATTGTCCTTTTCTGTTGGACTACAAACACAACTTGTCCATTAACGTCATTAACTTTAAAACTTGAAATTGTCTAGTTAAGAAAAAAAAATAAAGTAGGAAAGCCAAATAGAATCAAACAATGTTACCGATCCCCGGCAACGGCGCCAAAAACTTGTTGTGTAGATACAGCTGCACCAAAATGGATTCAGTTGCATCCTCAACTTGTGATACTCGCAAGTGCACGAGCCGTTTGGTAGTATAGCATATGTAAGTGCGAGGTCGATCCCACGAGGATTGGTGATTGAATGATCCAATTCATTTCTCCTACACAAAACAGAAATGAAAAAGAAAGGAAATAAATAAAACAAGGAAGAAAGAAAATAACTAACTCAAGCAGATAAGTTCCCAAGTTCAATTAGATTAACGGATTGATTCTAGCTAATGTATGATTAAGCCATGGTGTTTGGTCATAACCTTGTGTTCCTAATTCCCTAATTTGATCATTTGTTGTCTAACCTAAAATTAAGCATTAGGAACCCATTAAGCATAGAAGAACAATTTAAACAACCAAGCATGTATCTAATCCCTGTTGTCGAATGTCCATACATACTCTTCCTATTCATAGTTCAATTCGAATTAAAGCATGGTGTATACTCTTAATTCAAACCAAGATAGCTAACATGCAAGCCTAAATGGTGATCAATCATTCAAACTAGCATATTAACTTATAAGCATAATGAATAAGAACATGAACCATAATTGAAACTTGGAAACTAATCAAACTTGAAACTAAAGAAAAGAATTTACATAACAATGAAAATTAAAGTAGAACTTGGAAAAACTTAAGGAGAATTTCAGCACAAAGATCTCATTATAACAATTGAAAACTAGAAAGAGAAACTAAGAGAATTTGAGGGAGAGAAGGGAAGGGAGCTCTAGAGAAGTGTTTGAGAGCTCCCCCCCTTGGGGTGTGTTTACAAGCTTGGGAAACCTCACTATATATAGGCCTAAGGAAGCTGAAAATCTGAATTAAGTATGGCTAATGCATACAACACTTGTTTTATAAAATCTGAAATGGTTGATGCACTTCACTAATGCATACAACACTTCCATTATAAAATCTGAAATGGTTGATGCACTTCACTAATAAATCCCACCAGCAGCCCTAGCTCATCTTCATGTCACCATGACCAAGCTTCCAACCAGAAATAATAGCTCATCCTGAGGTCAGCATGACCAGCAACTTCAAGGGCTTACGAATTGGGCTTCCCTTAATCAAATTAAGACTTTAAGCACTCAAACTTGAAGTTCAGAATGTCTTCTTTCCAGCCATATATCATTTGGGCCAATCCAAGGTCGGAGGAGGAAGTTAAGGCCAAAACAAATTGCTAACTCATTTTGCGCGCTGATAAAATCCATCCTGAGCATGGCTCTGTGTTTGCTAGGTAACAGACTCCACAATTATCCAATGGGGCTGAATTTCGGATATGTTATAGTATACACCCATTGGAACAACTTTCATGAAGAATGTGGCCTCATCCGAGCTATGTAGGTTGCTGAAACAAAGCTTGCAATATGACCTACGAAACTGGGCTGGCAGGGGACTGTAGCCAAAATTGAGTTTGTCTTTAAGCTCTTCATCCATTCATCCAAATTAGGCCCTAACATGCATGGATTGCATCATTTCCTATCCAAAGCCATCATTGTTCCCTAAAGCTGAAAGATAAACACAAAAAGGATTAAAAGCACAAGTTTAACTCAAAAACATAACCAAATCATAAGCTAGAAGGGTACAAAATGATATACAATTATGAACCGATCACCATTCTTTGAAAACACCACAGGTTTGTAGGTCTGAAACTCCGCAGCATAAAGCATGTCAATAGAATAAACCGTGTGCCAAACAAAGTGTAGAGATTTGTGTAAAGATTTTCTGGTTTAGAATTCTTTCTTATGTCTTTCATTACTTACAATCAACACATATATATACAAGTTCCTAAGCCCACCAAGTTAGGCAACCAACCTAGTTAGGCAACCAACCTAGTCAAGCCCCCCAAATATTGTAGGTGCCAAACATAGTAGGTGCCAAACATTAATTGACTACATAATTAACACATGTTAATTGACTACATCATTAACACTCCCCCTCAAGTTGGTGCAAAGATGTCACGCATGCCCAACTTGTCAATAGACTCATTGAAAACTCTACTTGACACTGCCTTTGTCAGAATATCAGCCAGTTGATTTTCTGAGTTTACGAACGGAAACTTAATCATCTTTTTTTCCAGTTTTTCTTTGATGAAGTGTCGATCGACTTCCACATGTTTAGTACGGTCGTGTTGTACTGGATTATGTGCTATCTCGATGGCAGCTTTATTGTCACAATATAGGTTTGTGGCATTCACTTGTTTAATGCCAAGATTCTTTAGTAATCTCCGCAACCAAAGCAATTCACATACTCCTTGAGCCATTCCTCTAAACTCAGCTTCAGCACTGGATCTTGCTACAACTCTTTGTTTCTTACTCCTCCAAGTAACTAAGTTGCCACCCACAAATGTAAAATATCCAGAAGTTGAACGTCTATCCGTGATACACCCTGCCCAATCAGCATCAGTGTATCCTTCAAGATCCATGTGTGTATGTTTGGAGAACATCAATCCTTTTCCAGGGGCAGTCTTCAAGTATCGCATTATCCGTATTACTCCATTCATGTGAGCTTCACTTGGTTGATGCATGAATTGGCTTACCATACTCACAGCATAAGCTATGTCAGGGCGTGTGTGGGATAGATAAATCAATCGCCCAACTAACCTTTGATACCTTTCTTTATCAGTAGGAGCTTGATCTGGATACATTCCCAATTTGTGATTCTGTTCAATAGGTGTGTCAGCTGGCTTGCAATCCAGCATTCCTGTTTCTGTCAACAAATCTAACACATACTTTCTTTGGGATAGAAATATGCCATGTTTAGATCTAGCAACCTCAATGCCAAGAAAATATTGTAACTCACCCAGTTCCTTCATCTCAAATTCACTTCCAAGGAGCTTATGTAGATTATGCATCTCTTCATTGTCATTACCGGTAACCACCATATCATCTACATAGATGATCAGGGCCGTAAGCTTTCCACCACGATGCTTTAAGAATAATGTGTGATCTGAGCTACTCGGAGTGTACCCAAATCGCTTCATGGAATCAGTAAATCTCCCAAACCAGGCTCGGGGTGATTGCTTTAGCCCATACAAAGATTTTCTTAGCTTGCATACGGTATTAGGACCGGATGTCATAGGAATCCCTGGTGGTGGATCCATATATACTTCTTCTTGTAAGTCCCCATGAAGAAATGCATTCTTTACATCATATTGCAGTAGTGGCCAGTCAAGATTTGCAGCCAAGGATATGAGAACACGTACAGTATTGATTTTGGCAACTGGTGCAAACGTCTCCTGGTAGTCAATTCCATATGTTTGTGTATATCCCTTGGCCACTAATCGAGCTTTGTATCGGTCTATGGATCCATCAGCTTTGTATTTAACAGTGTATATCCACCGACATCCAACTGGTTTCTTCCCATGTGGTAAAGGAACCATTTCCCATGTAGAATTCTTTTTCAAAGCTTCCATTTCAATTGCCATTGCTTCAATCCATCTAGAATCTGTCACAGCATCCTGCCACTTACTTGGAACACATACAGTAGATAATTGATTGACAAATGATGCATATGACTTTGACAATCTATGAGTGGACACATGGTTATTGATGGGGTATTTAGATTTAGCATTAAGGTCAGGGCAATATTGAGGTTTAGGTTTTCCCCTAGTGGATCTAGGTGGAAGTATATATGGTGCAACATTAGGTGGCTCAGTGATTACCTCAAGTACTTCTTCATCACTAGACGAATGATGCTGTGGCAGGGCAAGAGGGGTTGTATTTTGTAGTTGATCATCTGGGGCATCTGGATCACCTTCTGGTTCCATAGTCTCAAGGTCTTCACTGAGGTCAGAACTGAGAAGATCAAGATCTTCAGGATTTTCAACTCTGTGAAAACGCGACTGGTCGCTGGATTCTTCGTGACTGGTCGCCTCAGGCACTTCTCCATTTTTTTCAGTATATTTTTCGATCGTCTCTTCAAATGATGAGTCCTTCTCTTCACTCCCCCTCTCCCCCTGAAGAGAAGGGGTCTTGGAAACCACAAAGTAGGCCAAATCTTCATGAAAAGTGGCATCCATAGTGACAAAGAGCTTTTGAGTAGGAGGATGGTAACACTTGTATCCTTTTTGATTCAAGCCATATCCAACAAACACACATCGGAGGGCACACGGATCCAGCTTACTCCGTTGATGAGAAGGAACATGAGCATAAACAACACAACCGAACACACGAGGAGGCAACTTAAGGATGGTAGGAAGAGAGATGTGATGAGCCAAGGTATCTAGTGGAGTTCGGAAATCCAGAACACTACTAGGCACTCGATTAATCACATAGACTGCAGAGAGAAGAGCATGACCCCATAAGTGGTGAGGAACTGATTTATCAAGCATGTAGGCACGGGCAACTTCAAGTAATTGGCGATTCTTCCGTTCGGCGACACCATTTTGTTGTGGAGTGAAGGGTGTGGAGGTTTGATGGATGATGCCTTGGTCCTTGAAGAATTGAGCCAAGGCACCATTTACATACTCCCCACCATTGTCGGACCGGAACACTTTGATGGATGCTTGGAACTGAGTGGTGATCATAGCATGGAATTCCCGGATTGTGGTAGTAACATCACTTTTATGGGCGAGCAAGTACACCCATGTCATGCGGGTGCAGTCATCTATAAATGTAACAAACCATCTTTTGCCATTAGAAGAGATTTTAGCAGGACCCCAAACATCAGAGTGAACCAACTCAAAAGGAAATTCTGTTTTATTATCACTTGTGGGAAATACGGCACGATGGCTTTTGGCCAATACACACGTTTCACACTGAAATTTTTGATCAACTAGACCTCGAAATAAAGATGGAAACAACCGGCGAAGATAAGCAAAAGATGGATGTCCTAAGCGACGATGCCAGAGCCAAATCTGTTGGTGAGCATGTGAGTTTGGAACATGAGTATGAGCGGCACGTGGTGGTGGCGGTGGTGAGACTGTCAAAGAATACAACCCCCCTCTCCGTTTACCATGCCCAATCGTCTCGTGAGTCAAAAGATCCTGAAATGTACAATGAGAAGGATAAAAGGTGGCATAACAATTATGTGAATCAAGTAATTTTCCAACTGATAATAAATTGCAATTAATAGACGGAACTAAGAGTGTATGGGGTAAAACTAGAGAAGGGGAAAGTGATATGGTCCCTTCTCCAGCAACATTAGAAGGGACCCCATTGGCACTAGTAATGTAAGGATGGCGGGACTGAGTAGACAGTTTAGAAAAAAGGTTAGAGTCAAAAGTCATATGATCAGTGGCACCAGTATCAATTATCCATGTAGTGGGATGCGTACCTGAGTTGGGGTTGGAGTTAGAGAGCAAGGCAGGAGACGGGGATGCATCGGTAGTCATGACACAAGCAGCTTTGGGTGTCATATTGCGGGTCTTGTGTGTATCCCACCACTCAGGATAACCATGAAGTTTAAAGCATTTTTCAACAAGGTGATCACCACCACAATGGGTACATTTTCGAGTTCCTTTTGCATCATCAGGTTTAAGGCCACGAGGGGGCAGCCCAGAGGATGCACGGTGGGGTGCCCGATAGGGCTTGACTGCCATGGCACTGCTACTTCCAAGCATGGAGGATTGGCGACTATCTTCCTCCATCACAAGTGCATAAGCTTCAAGGACAGGTGGTATTGGGTTCATAGCAAGGATCCGGCTACGGACTGAATCATATTGAGGATCGAGTCCTCCCAAGAAATCGTACACTCGATCGGCATCGAGTGCTTGTTGGTGAAGCGCCACACCATCAGGATTGGTGTGCTTACAAGGACGAAGGACGTCGATTTCCTGCCAAATTAGATGCAATTTTTCATAGAAAACACTCACAGGCTCACCATTCTGAGAGGTGGTGACTGACTGACGGCGGAGCTGGTACAACTTAGAGCTATTCTGAGTAACAATATAGGTTTTCTGAGCTGCTTCCCACACCTTACAAGCTGTTGGGCAGTGATCAAATAAGGCACGAACATTCTTGGTCATGGAGTTGAGGAGCCATGACTGCACCAAACAATTGTCTTCATCCCAAGTGTCATAGCTGGGGTCATCAATGGCAGGGGCAGATTTTTTACCATTAATGAAACCAGCCATACGCCGACTTGTTATGGCCAAACGAACACTACGAGACCATGCAGAGTAGTTGGACCCATCCAACTTATCTGGAGTGATTTGAGAAGGGTAGTCGTGAGAGGAGCGGACTGGTGGAGTAGAGGAGTTAGCCTTGGAGGAGTCGGAGGCGTCACCCATGAGATAAGTCGGGATAAGTATATGCAGCGGAAGGATAAAACAACCAAGGGAACTCAACACAAGTTTTGTGTTGGAACAATATAGGAGCAAAGAAGTAAAGGCAAGATTAAGTAAAGGCAAGGTAAGGCAAGAATAAGGTAAGAACAAGGTAGAACAAGGTAAGAACAAGGTAGAACAAGGCAAGAACAAGGTAAGAACAAGGTTATGCAGAGGCAACCAAAATCGATTGCTCTGATACCATGCCAAACAAAGTGTAGAGATTTGTGTAAAGATTTTCTGGTTTAGAATTCTTTCTTATGTCTTTCATTACTTACAATCAACACATATATATACAAGTTCCTAAGCCCACCAAGTTAGGCAACCAACCTAGTTAGGCAACCAACCTAGTCAAGCCCCCCAAATATTGTAGGTGCCAAACATAGTAGGTGCCAAACATTAATTGACTACATAATTAACACATGTTAATTGACTACATCATTAACACCGTGTCAATAGAATAAAGCAGGCTCCAAGATTCTGTCACTCCATATTCCTTCATAATCCAAGCCTCACATCGATTCATGAAACGATTGACACAAATACACAGATAGTCTCCCAAGGCATCCAATTCCAGCATAGAATATTCAATTTCATCAATCCTATCCACTGGGATGGGAAACTCCCGATATTTCTCACTGGCAAGATCAAGGGTTACGATCATGTACTGACGTTCACGGTGTAACTTTTTCCACATGAGCCAACTTAGAGCGCCCCTTGAAAATACCATGTGATTGTTACATAACGAAAAACCACTGCAAGGCATGTTCTGGATCCTTTTCCATGAGTTGGCTTTTAGGTTATAAACACTGACTTCATACTCATTAGCAGGCTTCCTAATAATCCCCACTAATTTATAGTCGTCAGTGGTTGAATCGTACCCGAATCCATATATATCCAACATCTCTGATTTTGGTGATTGCTGTGCACGTGGTTCATGTGTTCTAATGGGAATTTTCTTCAGCTTTTGAATTGACGGGTTCCACAAAGCAATATAAGAAATATCCTTATCGATATAGTTGCGTATGCAAACCAGACCATTGACATAGCCCACTGTCACAGTAGTTTCCCTTACTGGGTCTTTTGCCAGAATCGAAAACCCGACTATCGTGGCTGTCCTGAGCTTCTCATCGTTGTCAAAAGGCAACGAAAAGAAATATGAGGAATATTTAAAAGTACAGCCGCTCGGCTATACTCTCTAAATAGATTCGAGTATTTTAAATGTATAGCCGGACGGCTATACTCTTTAAATATATTCGAGACGAGCACGAAGCTTGCACTCGCAGTCACTGCTTCGTCCTCCGGGTTCGGCACCGGAAAAAGACCCGACCCGCCTAGGCGCCCGCCTAGCCGCCTAGAGACCGCCTAGCACCGCCTAGCCGCCTAGAGACCGCCTAGCGACCGCCTAGCAGCCTAGCGGGCGTTCTTGAAGGGTTCAACGACAATTCACAAGATGCACATTCTTGAAGGTAATATTGGATATCCCACACTCGTAGTAGTAGTTCAGAACTTCAGATAGGTTGATATACAGTCAATATAATATTCTGACCATCTGTGAACTGTCATGGGAATTTAAATCCCGTCAGCACTGACAGCATCAATCTTTTCGACAATTGACCTATTTTGCTTTTTACAAAATATAATCTCACATTAACTCAACAAATCTGATGTTTTGCAGTTCATAAACAACCTTTCTGATGACCCGCTGCTGAAGACGCTTGGGCCTAACTTCAGATCCTATTTCTATCGAGCTTTTCATCAGTTCAAGAGAGTCTTTGCAGAATTTAAAAGGTCTCACCATGAGGTATGTATCAAAAGTCCTTTGTTAATTGGTCCGTAACAGCTGTTGGAAAAGGAAAATATTTCTTCAATGTTCTTAGGAGGACACTGAGGCCACTCCTATGATACATCTTTATAGTTTTCTGCCATTAAGTCTGCTGTTGTTTACATTTGCATATCTCTTTACTTTTATAGAATAGTTTCCAAATTTTGGTGGTTGGTTTTCTAATTTTCAAGAACTCTGAGGGCACATCTTTGCAAAACTTAAACATGTAACGGATTGTCTCTTCCTACCTCCAAAATTATTAGTTGTAAAAACACTGAGAATTACATGACAGATGCTTGTATTACCCTAAATAATCTCATTTAGCAGGTTTTCTTACCATGAATGCATATGCTATATTGTTGAGGACTGCACCATTATGTACAATCACGACCGCCTAGGCCAATTTTCTTTATACAGTTACAACATTTCATCGAAGAGAAACTGGAAAAGAATGAATTCACAGCAGCTCTTGCAAATGAGGAATTAGTTTTCTTTATGGTATGTAGTCAATTTTCTTTCTTTTTAATTATTTCTGTACTCTTTTCTGCCGCAACTTTTTCTCAAGAAATATGTCTCATTTAAGCATTTTCTTGTGGTATTCTCCTTAATCAGAGTTGCTCTCATCAAAACTCACTAGCTGAAAGCGTCACAAGTTCTGACTGAAAGAAATTTTCGAGAATTTGATATTGTTAACAGGTATATTTGATAGCAACTGTTACCATGTTGGCCTAAGTTAGGAGATTTGATGCATAGATCAATGCCTACAACAGCGACTGTAACCATTACAAACATGAATGTATAATAGTTTGAAAGATATCTGATGCAAGTTTTTGTTAGATTCTCTTATGTTCCAAATGGCCCTAAATCTGTCGTCGTATTTCCTTCAATCAAAGACCCTAATGAACTATCCCATCGAACCACTCATCTAGTATATTTTCAATCTGTTTGTTGATGTTGATGTCAAGCATAGAGGTGTCAAACGGGACGGGCCGGCTCAGCACGGCACGAGCCCAGCTCATTTAAATGGGCAATGTATGAATTGATCTTTGACCTTCTCTAAAGATAGATGACGTGTGATTGAACATAACATGAGCTTCCGTAGAGAATGGAAAGGACGAGTTAGATTTATGTAGCCAACTTAAAGTAGTTGAACCAACAATATATGTCTTTGTCTCAGCATCCGTACAAGACATAATTCGGAGATTTAAAGAGGCTCACAGTAACTTTGATGAATTACCAGAGAAGGTCTAAGTCTTAATAATATGTATTTTATCATATGTTGATTTCTAGGGAATAAACCATGTTATTACCCAATCTGGCGGCTTGTTTTAGCTACAATGAACTTACATTTATTACTTTCCTCTGATAGCTAGTCATTCAGGTTTGCTTTCCTGTTTTTCCTTTTTTCCTCGGCTCATTTTTCCTTGTCTTAATTAGGGTGCTCTGCAGCTCGGTGATACTCACCCATCTCTAAAAAATAGCTGAGGTCATGAGAGTGCTTGTTGATGAAGAGCATTTGGGTTGGAATAAAGCGTGGGACATTGCTTGCAACTGGCTTGCGAGCATATGCAACAGATCCTGACCTTCGCCAAGAATGGATGATGGTACTCTCTAGGCTTGATATCTGCTTAGGAACCAAAAATATATTAAGCTTTTGGCTCTTCTTTTGTATTATTATTATTTAAATCTGTTGTATATATGCTCATGTTGTAGGTTGAGAAGGTTAACAAAATGAGGCTCGCTGAGTACATTGAAGCAATGAGTGGTGTGAAGGTTTGGTCACAAGTTCTTAGAACTTCTATCCTGTTCATCTTTTCTCTTTTGTCTTGAAGGTATGTCTAATAGATTACACTGAAATTTATCACTTTCAACTGCAGGTTAGTTTAGATGCAATGTTTGATGTGCAGACAAAGCGAATACACGAGTACAAAAAGCACCTGCTTAACATACTTGGCATTATCCATCGATATGACAGTATCGAGGTGAATCTGATTTTATATGCTGAAAAACTTTGCATTCCATATTTTTATAACTTATTAACAAAGAACTACCTTATACCTTCTAAAGGGAGCTATCACTAGTGCATACGTAGTTCATCTTCTTGTCACAGTAATTTAAGAAGTTGTTGGACAGTAATTTGGTGATTTTTCAAGGAGATATGATGTGCAGTTGGAGCTTTCTTCTCATGTTTTTTTTGTATTTTAGCCCTTAACCCCAAAATAATATGACAAAATTGTATATTTAAAGAGTATAGCCGCACGGCTATAATCTTCAAATATGTTCGAATGCTTTAAACATATAGCCGATGGGCTGTACTTTCTAAATACATTCGAATATTTTAAAAGTATAGCCGTTCGCCGAACGGCTATACTCTTTAAATATATTCCAACAAACACGAAGCTTTCTCTCGGAGATGGCGGAACTTGCACTCGCCGTCACTGCTTCGTCCTCCGGGTTCGGCACCGAAAAAAGACCCAATCCGCCTAGCAACCGCCTAGCAGCCTAGCGCCCGCCTAGCCACCTCCGAGCCACCGCCTAGCCGCCTAGCCACCGCCTAGCTACCGCCTAGCCGCCTAGCGCCCGCCTAGCGACCGCCTGGCCGCCTAGGTTTCTGTTTATTATTTAGTATTCTTTTTGTCTTAGTGCTCGATCGTTTTTTTGATTCCTTGTCATACTCTTGCAGATGGACGACCGAAGATGGCAGGACTTAGAAATAGACTGCTTGGTGAAAGTGTTCGAGAAAGTTGGAATGGAGTGGGTGCTTTTGGATGTCCCTTTTGTGTGCAAGTCATGGTACAAAGCGACCCTCAATCCTTCATGCTGGCAATGTCTCATATTTCCAGACAACGAACGTACTGAGGTTTGGCCTTGGGATGATTTTGAATGTCCTGATTTTCAAAATCTTATGGACAGAATTGCGAGTGAGTTTCAAATTGATGGGGATCGTTTCTCTGTCACTACTTTTTTAAAGTTTGTGATCAATCGGAGCAGCGGAACTGCTGTTCTGCTTAAGCTTCCCAAATGCTGCACAGTAGAGACCTTTGAATTTGCTGCAAATGTGTAAGTTTCCTTTTAACTTGTTCTCATTTTCACTTGTTTAACCGAACTTAATTTTCAAAACTCATAAGTCTATATATTTTTATTTAAATAACTTTAAATTAATCTAACGGGCGGATAAGATGATTTGAACTTGGATGCAAGGGTGGGTTGCTCACTGCTCTGGCTAACTGCCCAAGTCAAGTATATTTTAATTTTTCCTGTAAAAGTAGCATTTTATTGTGTAATGTGTGCCAGTGTCCTGGCCTTGTGACTTTGGGTTTACCCCTAAGATTATTGGAGAGTGAACACACGAACCCAGAGCTGATTGGCAAGTGGAAAAATTTGGAGGTGGTGTCATTGGGTTCAAGCTTAAATTTGGTGATAATACTTGCCCTTATAAAAACACACCGCAAGAATTTTTACGGTTTAGATTTGTCCATGACCTTAATTCGTGAAAGTGAGGCATAGGCAATTGTCAAGTTGGTGCCTGATATCAAGTACTTAAACTTGAAAGGTGCAAACATTAGTCGGGATAGCCTTGTCACATTGCTGCACGGCTGCAAAGATCTTGTCGTGTTGCATGTCGGGGATTGTATTGGTTTTGATGAGAACGATGATGAAATATTAAAGTTTGCGTCTCATATTAGTAAATTTACGTGTGGGGGTTTTGTTTATCCGGAATTTCTTTGTAGGAGGTTTTCTACGGATGATTTGGTTTGTAAAATAGGTTCAATCCCCTTCGATGTTGGCATGTTCAATGAATTTGAAGCTGATGAGGAATGAAGTGTTAGCTGATGTTACTATTGACACGTGTCCTTGCTGAGGTGGCAAGTTTGTTAGCTCTTCACGTGCTTATTAGTGTGATTAGTTAGTCTGTTAAGCAGGTTAGCTTAGTAAAGAAGTCATCATTACACAGCTATATAAGCTTGGGACTGGTTCATTTCATTATGATGTAACAGATACTATTTCTGAGAATATACAGAGCTTTACCTTTCTCTCTTTTATCACTTCTTCTTCTCCATAGTTATCATGGTATCAGAGCTACGGCTCTTGATCTCCAGCTTCCGCTCCGCTTGAAAAGCTTGAATCTGTACCTTTCATGGTGATTTTCATGGAAATTTCTTTCGTGCTTGATGGCTATACTTTGCACAATCTTGCGATTCTGGATGCGACTCTCCGATTGTGTTTGAGCTTCTTCCTCTTTCAATAAATTCAGTTCTGGTATGAATTCTAAACTTGTTCTCTGCATCAACATTGAATTTAGGTCAAATGATTCGGTGAATTGAGGCATAAAGCCCCTATTACGGCACGAAGCCTATATTGAAGCACGAAGCTGTTTAATTTCTGATATTTTCATTTTTCTGAGGCACAACGCCATTGTTGAAGCACGAAGCTTTTATTGAGACACAAAGTCCATTTCTGAGGCACGAAGCCCCTGTTTTCTTGAAGCACATAGGTTTTCTTGCTTATTTTTCATCTCTTCAGTTGATTGCCAATCATGACTTTTACGATGCCTAAAATCGAAGGTTTATTAGGAGTCTTAACTATTAAGCTGTCAGAAGATAACTTTGTCAAGTGGCAGTATCAGTTGCAATCAGTGCTCCAAGGATATGATTTGTATGGACATTTTGATGGAACTACTGTGTGTCCATCAAAATTTATAATTTCTGAGTCAGAGGGAGTCACAACAGAAATTACTGAAGGTTATAAGTCTTGGATTCAAGCTGATAAGGCACTTTTAAGTCTTCTTATTGCCACATTATCCGATGATGCTATGGAATATGTCATAGGTTGTAAAACGGCAAGAGATGCTTGGCTGAATTTAATTGACCGATATGCCTCAGTTTCTAGAGCAAGAGTTAATCAACTCAAGACTGAGTTGCATACTCTACATAAGGGCAGTGATTCTATTGAAAAATTCTTGCTTAAGTTGAAACACATTAGGGATCAATTGTCTGCAGCAGGAGTTCACTTAACTGATGATGACATTATCATTGCTGCACTTAATGGTTTACCACCTGAATTCGACATGATTAAAACGGTGTTAGTGGCAAGAGAAACACCAATCAATCTCAAGGAATTCAGAGCTCATCTTTTGTCTGCAGAACGTAATATTGAAGCTAGAATGGTAGCAATGTCTCACTCTATGCAGGGTATGATGGGTGTAACCTCGTTTGAATTGGGGTCTTCATCTACTGCTAATAATGTGCATATGTCTTCTGCCAATTCATCTGGCAATTCATCTGCTACAGTGGGAACCATAACTGGTCATTCTCCACCAAGTACTTCACCAACTATGGGGTTTAATGCCAGGTTTCATTCTCAATATGTGCCTCATTCTCAACCAACACAACACTATTCTCAAGCAAGTCAACTTCCTAATTCACACTCCAATAATAGAGGTCGAGGCTTTCACGGAAATAATAGTGGTGGCCGTTTAAACTCCCAACCAAGGTCTTTTGTTCCCAAGTTTTCTTCTGGTCCAAAAACACAGGCAATTCCTGAATGTCAGATCTGTAATAAGAGAGGTCACACAGCTACAAATTGCTTTTATCGAATCCCTGACAATTCTGCTCATCCTCCTGTTGTGGAATGTCATATCTGTGGGAAACGTGGACATATTGCTTTAAATTGCTATCACAGAGCGAATTTTGCTTATCAGGGAGCCACTCCACCTTCTTCTATACAAGCTATGACAGCACACATGCCTTCTGTGTATACTCCTGATGATTTGTGGATAGCAGATAGTGGAGCTTCACATCATATGACTCCACATGTCTCCAATCTGATGACTGCTACTCCATACTCTTCTGAGAATAAAGTGACTGTAGGAAGTGGAGAAGGTTTGGTTATTTCGAACATTGGTACTTCTAAGTTGACATATCTCCCTGGTTCTTTACATTTAAATACTGTGTTCCATGTTCCTCATCTTGCTGCCAATCTCTTATCTGTTTACCAGTTATGTAGAGACAATCACTGCAGGGTTATCTTTGATGAACACTACATCTATGTGCAGGACAAGCAAACCAATCAGATTTTGTACCAAGGGCAGAGTAAACAAGGCCTCTATCCCATTCCTCAATTTGAGAACAATGCCTCTTCTACTTCCAAAATTCAATCTAATAAATCTGCAATAGCTTCTCAGCCTTCCCCAAAGGCTTTTCTAGGACAACAAGTAAAGTCAAAGCTATGGCATCTTCGATTGGGACATGTCTCCAATGAAGTGCTGCATCATATGCTTAAGACCTCTCAGATCACTTGTCATGCAGATACTAGTTCTGAAGTTTGTGTTGCTTGTATTCAAGGCAAAATGCATAGATTACCATTTTCTCATTCCCAATCCACAACTGTAGTACCTTTTCATAAGCTTCACAGTGATGTTTGGGGACCTTCAGCTTGTATAGCAGTAGGAGGTTTTCGATATTATCTTACCATCATTGATGACTGTACAAGATACATGTGGATTTTCCCACTTATTAATAAATCTGATGTTTTGCCAACATTCATCAAGTTTCATGCCTATGTAGTTAATCAATATCAAGCTCATATCAAGATTTTTCAATCAGATGGAGGGGGTGAGTATACTAGTAAAGCTTTTTAGGAGTTCTTATCATCTAAAGGTATCAGTCATCACCTATCTTGTCCTTACACTCCTCAGCAAAATGGAGTTGCTGAGAGAAAGAATAGACATGTGATAGAGACAGCTCTTACTCTCCTACAGACAGCTGAATTGCCTACTAATCTCTGGTATTATGCAGCAGCTCATGCAGTTTTCCTCATCAATAGAATGCCTTGCAAAGGCTTGAACATGACTTCTCCATATTATAAGTTCTTTGGTCATCATCCAGTTTTAAGTGCCATGAAGGTGTTTGGTTCAGCTGTATATCCTTTGCTCAAACAGTATAATGCTCATAAATTGGAATCTCGATCATCCCAGTGTGTTTTTCTAGGATATTCATTGAGTCATAAAGGAGTTTATTGCTATAATATGCTCAATCAGAAACTTCACATTTCTAGACATGTGATTCATGATGAGAGTCTCTTTCCCTTTAAGTTGTTAAAGTCGCCTACAATTTCTACTCCAGTTGCTTCATCTAATGCAAGGCCAGTCAATATCTCAGTTACTTTGCCTCATACATCTTCCCAACAATCTACCTCTTCTGCTCAGTCTTCTATGGAAACTCATTTAGATCTTCCAATGTCCGATAATACCGAGTCCTTGGAGTTCTCATCGGGTTCTGTTTTACCTGTTACTTCACCCAATCAGTTGGAGGTAGTGTTACCTATTTCACCTGACTCAACTATTCATGAGTCATCAGATGCCTATGCAATGCCTTATTCTACTAACTGTCATCCCATGCAAACAAGACTCAAGTCTGGAGTTGTTCAGAAAAGACAATTTCCAGAATTCTCATGCTTTGCAACTATGCTTACTTCTGTCATAGAACCTGAGGCTCCAACTTATTTTAAGGCAGCAGCAGCTCAACCAGAATGGCAACAGGCTATGGCAGAGGAAATTCAAGCTCTCCAATTGCAAGGTACATGGAATCTTGTTCCTCATCCTCATGACAAGAATATTGTAGGATGTAGGTGGATATATAAAATAAAAAGAAATTCAGATGGAACAATTTCACGATACAAAGCTAGGCTGGTAGCTCAAGGATTCAGTCAAGAGCATGGTTTGGATTATGATGAAACCTTTAGTCCTGTAGTGAGACACACCACAGTCAGATTAGTACTCAGTTTAGCTGCTATGTTTAAATGGGATTTACGTCAATTAGATGTAAAAAATGCTTTCCTTCATGGGGAATTACAAGAAGAGGTTTATATGCGGCAACCTCAAGGTTTTATTGACTCTACATGTCCTAATTATGTGTGCAAATTACAGAAATCCCTATATGGTTTAAAACAGGCTCCGCGTGCATGGAATGCCAAGTTTACAGGTTATTTGCCTTCTTTGGGGTTTCAATCTTCTCACTCAGATCCTAGTCTGTTTGTCAGACAGAATTCTACCTCTGTGGTTATCCTATTATTGTATGTTGATGATATCATCATCACTGGATCAGATACACAAGTGGTACAATCTGTTATTGATTCTTTGGGAGAGGTATTTGATATGAAAGACATAGGTTGTCTTACCTATTTTCTGGGATTGGAGGTTCATTATCAGGACAATGGTGATATCTTTGTCAATCAAGCTAAGTATGCTCGAGATTTGTTTAAGAAAGCAGGCATGGACACTTGTAAATCATGTTTGACTCCAATTAAACCTCATCAGTATATGTTGAAAGATGAAGGTACTCTTCTTTCTGATCCAACATTGTATCGAAGTCTTGTTGGAGCATTACAATATTTGACCTTTACACGACCAGATATTGCCTTTGCAGTAAATACAGTATGTCAGTTCATGAATGCTCCCACTGATACACATTTTGCTTTAGTAAAACGTATCTTGCGATATCTGCAAGGTACTCTTCAATATGGGATCACATTCTCTCCGGGCTCTATGCTTTTATCTGGCTATTGTGACTCTGATTGGGCAGGTGATCCTAACACCAGACGTTCTACCACAGGTTATGTTGTATTTCTTGGTGATAATCCAATTTCATGGTCATCCAAGAAGCAAGCTGCAGTTTCTCGTAGTTCCACTGAAGCTGAATACCGTGCTCTAGCCAATTGTGCAGCAGACATTGCTTGGATTAGACAGATAATGTGTGATTTGCATATGACACTGCCAGAGGCACCTATTATTCATAGTGATAATATGTCTGCATTGGCTCTTAGTGTCAATCCAGTTTTTCACTCTCGTATTAAACACTTGGACATCAATTATCATTTTGTTAGAGAACGAGTTCAATGTCGAGATCTGGTTGTGCAATATATTCCCACAGATGGTCAGGTTGCAGATATTCTTACCAAGGGCCTTCATAGTCCAGTGTTCATTCGACATCGTTCCAATCTCAGGCTAGGTCTGTACCCAGCTGAGATTGAGGGGGAATGTTAGCTGATGTTACTATTGACACGTGTCCTTGCTGAGGTGGCAAGTTTGTTAGCTCTTCACGTGCTTATTAGTGTGATTAGTTAGTCTGTTAAGCAGGTTAGCTTAGTAAAGAAGTCATCATTACACAGCTATATAAGCTTGGGACTGGTTCATTTCATTATGATGTAACAGATACTATTTCTGAGAATATACAGAGCTTTACCTTTCTCTCTTTTATCACTTCTTCTTCTCCATAGTTATCGAACTATTTGATTGTTATTTTCATGAGGGCTTGTAATTGTTCCTATCTTTTATTTAAATTATTTCCTTTCTTTTAGTTATTTTGTTCAATTGATATTGTGGAAATTGTAATGTTGAAATAATTATAGATTTTAATTACTTGAACTACAAATTCTTCTTCGTTAAGTTTTCTCCACTGAAAAATAATTAATTTTGTTGTGAAGTCTAATAAAGAGTAGATATGGCTCAAACACCACACAAAAATGCCTAACAATTTAGGGGCATTATTCTTTTAGTCCTCTAGAAGTTTGATCTGTTTGGTGATAGGACAATTATGGCCTTGCTTGCTTTGGTAATTCCTTCTTACCTTTAGCTCAGCAGAGAGTCCCTTGCTTTTGATAAAAAAAAAAGGTCCTACTTGCTTTTCCAAAAGGAAATACTAGATTATGATGCCTCTATTATTGCTGGACTAGTTTCCTACTTTTTTAATTGGCTCCAATCTGAATTCGATTAAATAAGGATTAAATAAGGAGAAGTAAGGAGAAGCTTATAAGGGCAAGTATCATCCTTATATGGCTCAAATCTGAATTCGATTAAATAAGGAGAAGCTTAAATAAGGATGATTTCTTTATTAAAAAAATAAGGATGATTTCTTTGGTGATAGGACAATTAGGGCCTTGCTTGTTTTGGTAACTCCTTAGCTTTAGCTTCGCAGATGGTGCCAAAGAGTCTCATGCTTTTGAGAAGAAAAAAAAAGGGGCCTTACTAACACTGTAACAATAAAGAGAAAAATAATAATCATTACAAAGATTAATAATAAGCCTAGTAGTCTAAAGGAGCATTAGCTCACAGACTCATAAGCAAATTCACCATTGTCGCCCTAACTCCGATCCGATAAGAGGAATGCTAGCAACCTTCTCTT